>NW_024470726.1:3118630-3165715 GCF_017639515.1 Carcharodon carcharias
TCTCTATCACACTCTCTCACACACACACTGTCTGTCTCACACACATTCTCTGTCTCTCACACACACATTCACATGCACACATACATACACTCTCTCTCTCTGTCTCTCATACTCACTCACACTCTCGCAAACATACACACTCACACATACACTCACACACAAATGCAGTCTGAATCTTATTGACTCAACAAAGACACCAATTTAACAAACTCTCCAAAAGAGAAAGAGAGTGAGCTGTACCTAGCATAATGGACCTAACTAATTCCCTCGAGTGTGGGAGATGAAGGGGTGATCTAATTGATGGGCTTAAGATGATTCAAGGATTCGATCGGGTCGATAGAGAGAAACTATTTCCTCTGGTGTGGTGGAGGGGAAAGAGTCCAGAACAAGGTGGGGCAGAACCTTAAACTGAGAGCCAGGCCGTTCACCCTGGGATCCTCCTCCCTTCCTCCCTCGATCGCCTCCTCTAACACCAGCCTCGTCCCTTTCTCTATTTCAGTCTTTCATTATTTTTCCCTCTTTCTGTCTCCTTCTCTCTTGCTCTGTCTCTTTCTCTCTCTGGTTCCGTCTCTCCCTCTGTGGCTGCCTCTCCCTGTCTCTCTGTCTTGCTCTGTCTCTCTGGCATCCCCACCCCTACCCCCGCTGTCTCCCTCTCTCTCTCTGTCTCTCTCGCACCCCCTCCCACCCCCTGCTGTCTCCCTTTCTGTCTCTCTCTCTCCATCTCCCTGTCTCTCTCCCCCAATGTCTCCCTCTCTCTCTGTCTCTCTCTCCCTGTCTCTCTGCCTCTTTCTCTCTCCATCTCTCTGTCTCCCTCATGGTACCAGGCCTGTTTCCATGGTAATGGGCCTATGTCCATGGGACCTGTATTCATGGTAACAGGGCCTGAACCCATGGCACTGGACCCTGTACCCATGGTATTGTGTCTGTACCCATGGTAATGTGCCTGTAATCATGGCATAGGGTCTGTACCCATGGTATTGGGTCTGTACTCATGGTATTGGGTCTGTGCCCATGGTAATGGGTCTGTACCCATGGTAATGGGCCTGTACTCATGGTAATGGGCCTGTGCCCATGGTAATGGGTCTGTACCCATGGTAATGGGCCTGTACCCATGGTATTGGGCCTGTACCCATGGTATTGGGCCTGTACCCATGGTATTGGGCCTGTACCCATGGTAATGGGCCTGTGCCCATGGTAATGGGTCTGTACCCATGGTAACGGGGCCTGAATCGAGATCATGGAAGCTGTGCTCTATTCTGGGAGGAATTAAAAGGCCTGGATGAGGGATTGCCCCAAAGATATCTGGAGATAGCTCAGCAGGAGGCGAATCCTGTGCTCTTTGTTCAATGTGGTTTGGCCAATAACTGAGGTGGTCCTGGTGTTTATTAAACTTGAAAGAAATCATTGGCATTTGAAGCTTTGCATTGGAGACAAAGCGGCTGTGTCTCAGTGACCTTCACTCCCGGTGTCCATTACACTGAGTCTAAACCTCAATGGTCACAGTGGCTCCTTCGCTTCAAGATCTCGACTGCACGCCCCTGTGTGGGATCTTACTCTGCAGACAATTTCTGAAGAAACACCCATTCAGTAGACTCTCCAGCCTGCTGTGTTACCCCTCTGGCACCGTCTCCCCCTTCACCACCTCTCAGCAAAAAGTCACAGGGAAATCAGAGGGAAATCCGCAGGAAAATCGCAAGGAATTCACAGAAAAACCGTAGAGAAATCACAGGGAAATCATAGAGAAACCACAGGGAAATTGCAAGGTAATCGCAGGGAATTCACAGAGTAATCATAGAGAAATCACAGGAAAATCACAGGGTAATCGCAAGGAATTCATAGAGAAATCACAGGGAAATCATAGAGAAATCACAGGGAAATCATAGAGAAATCACAGGAAAATCGCAAGGAATTCACAGAAATATCACAGGAAAACCGCAGGGTAATCGCAAGCAATTCACAGGGAAATCATAGAGAAATCACAGGAAAATCTCAGGGAATCACAGAATTCACAGAGAAATCAGAGAAATCACAGGCAAATCATAGGGAAATCACGGAATTCACAGAAATCATTGAGGAATCAGAAAAATCATAGCGAAATTACAGGGAAATCACAGCGAAATTACAGGGAAAGTATAGAGAAATCACAGGGAAATCTCTCTGATTCTTTCTGTTTACCTCTCACTCTCTCGCGCTATTTGTTTCCCTGTCTCTTCCTCCCTCAGTCTCTCTTGTCTTTCTGTCTGTCTCCCTGTCTCTCTCTCACATTGTCTCTCATCTCTCCTTCAGTCTCTCTCTTTCTCTCTCTCACTGTCTCTCTCTCTATCTGTCTCCCTTGCTGTCTCTCATCTCTCTCTGTCTCTCTATGTCTGTCTACCCTTCAATCTTTCTCTCTCTCTCTCCCTATCTCTCTCTCTTTTTCTCTCACTCTCAGTCTCTCATCTCTCTTTCTGTCTCAATACAAAAACAGAATTACCTGGAAAAACTCAGCAGGTCTGGCAGCATCGGCGGAGAAGAAAAGAGTTGACGTTTCGAGTCCTCATGACCCTTGAGTTCAAGTTCTGTCGAAGGGTCATGAGGACTCGAAACGTCAACTCTTTTCTTCTCCGCCGATGCTGCCAGACCTGCTGAGTTATGCCAGGTAATTCTGTTTTTGTTTTGGATTTCCAGCATCCACAGTTTTTTTGTTTTTATCTCTTTCTGTCTCTCTCTCCCTCACTGTCTCTCCCTCTCTCTCTGTCTGTCTCTCTCTGCCTATCTCTCTTTTTCTCTTGTTCTGTCTCTGTCTCTCCCTCTCTCTCCTTTTGTCGCTCTCTTTCACATTCTGTCTCTTTCTCTCTGTCTCACTCTTTCTCTCTCTCTCTCCCCCTTTGCTTGTCTTTCTCTCTCTCTCCCCCACAATCTATCTCTCTTTCTGTTTCTGATCTCTCTCTATTTTTTATCTCCCCCTTTCTCTCTCTTTCTTTCTCTCTCACTCTGTCTCTCATCTCTTTCCATCTCTCTATCCCTGTCTCTCTCTGTCTCTTCCTCTCTCCCTCTGCCTCTCTATTTGTGTCTCCCCATCTCTCTTTCTATCTATCTCTATCTCTCTCTGCCTGTCCCTCTTTCTCTCTCACTCTGTCTCTCATGCTTTCTCTCTGTCTCTCATCTCTCTTTCCGTCTATCTCTCTCTTTGTCTCTATCTGTTTCTGTCTCCCCATCTTTCTCTCTGTCCCTCTCTCTTTCTGTCTCTCTCTCCGTCTCCCTCTCTCCCTTTGACTCTCTATCTCTCTCTTTCTCTTGTTCTGTCTTTATCTCTCCCTCTCCCTCAATCTCTCTTTCTCATTCTGTCTCACTCTTTCAGTCTTTCTCTTTGTCTCTCTCTCCCTCTCGCTCTTTCTCCCTGTCTGTCTCTCTATCTTTCACTGTCTCTCTCTCTTTCTCTCTCCCACCCAATCTATCTCTCTCACATCCCTGCTTCCCTGTCTCTCTCTGTCTCTCACTGTTTTTCTGTCTCTCTCTCCCTGCCTCTCATGTCTCTTTCTATATCTTGCTGTCTCTCTTTCACTGTCTCTCTCTCCCCCTCTCTCTCTCCCTATTTCCCTCCCCCTCTCTGTCTGTCTGTCTCTCTCTATGTCTGTCTCTTGCTCTGTCGTTCTCACTCTATCTGTCTTTCTTTCTGTCTCTCTCTCTGCCTGTCTCTCTCTCTCTAACTGCCTTTCTGTGTCTGTCTGTCTATCTCTCTCTCTTTGTCTCTGTTTGTCTGTCTCTCTTGGTCTGACTCTCTCACTCTGTCTGTCTGTCTGTCTCACTCTGTCTCTATTTGTCTTCTCTCTCTCTCTGTCTGTCTCTGTATGTCTCTCTTTGTCTGTCTCTCTCTCTGTTCGTCTCTTTCTCTATCGCTCTCTGTCTGTCTGTGTCTCTCTCTCTTTGTCTCTGTCTGTCTCTCTCTATGTTTCTCTCTCTCTCTCTCTCTGTGTGTCTCTCTCTCTGTTTGTCTCTCTCCCCTTCTACCAGATGTTGGCCACATTCCGTTTCCAGGAGACCGGAATGCTCTCCCAGCAACCGACAGGATGCTTGGAGAATTCATGAGCGGGAAGAGAACATTCTGTGGGGGGGAGGTGGGGGTTCCTGTGTAGGTTCCACTGAATCATCTACGAAAAGGATTAAAAAAACAATCGCTAAACAAGTTGACCAGGCAGCTTCCTGTAAAGATTGGGTAAAGGCCTGAGAGTTGAGCCTGTAAATCTGTCTGTAATCCCCAGGAGCGTCATCAAGGCCATTACTAACAATGAGAATGACGCTCTGCTCTCAAAGTGGGGTCTCTTTTGTGATGTAGGAAACGTGGCAGCCAGTTTGTGCACAGCAAGATCCCACAAACAGAACCGTGATAATGACCCACATCATCAGTTTTTTAGTGATGTTGTTTGAGGGATAAATATCGGTCGAGGGAGGGCCGCACTGTCGGAGGGTCAGTGTGCTGAGGGAGGGCCGCACTGTCGGAGGGTCAGTACTGAGGGAGCGCCGCACTGTCAGAGGGTCAGTACTGAGGGAGTGCGGCACTGTTGGAGGGTCAGTGCTGAGGGAGCGCCGCACTGTCGGAGGGTCAGTACTGAGGGAGCGCCGCACTGTCGGAGGGTCAGTACTGAGGGGGTGCCGCACTGTCGGAGGGTCAGTTTTTGAGCTTTGACACTTTGTGGGTTAGACGCCGGTGGAATATGAGTTACTATCTCAGAGCATTTCGATCCTGGGGTACTTCCTTCCCCGTCCTGTGCAATCCTGTTTATCTGAGATGCCATGCATCCTGCAGTGAAGTGCTTTAAGTCCCTCCGGGCCATCTGAACTCATCAATCCACTCTCCATTTGTTTGTTTACTTGGTCAGTGCTGCCTGATAATCCAGGTCCAGTCAACAGAGCACAACTCACATCCTGTTGATCACTTTATCACTAACAGCGAGGGAGGGAGGCAGAGCAAATGGGGAGAGCAAGAGAGAAAGACAGACCGAGGGAGACAGAGAGCAGAAAAGAAAGAGTGAGACATAGGGCAGGGAGAGAAGGAGAGACAGAGACAGAGAGAGAGACAGACAGAGAGAGAAAGAGAAAGGAACAGAGAGACAGAGAGAGAGAATGAGACAGAGTGAGTCGGAGAGAGAGGGGAGTGGGAGGCAGATAGAGATGGGGGAGGGAGGAATGGAGAGAAGGGGTGAGTGAGAGGGGGGAGGAAGGAGGGTGGGAGATAGGAGGAGAGACGAAGGGGAAAGGGATCAGGAGAGAGAGGGAGAATGAGAAAGGGGGAGAGAGGAAGGAGGGAGGGGGATAAAAAACATGAGATGGAGAGGCAGAGGGTCAGAGAGAGAGAGAGGGAGAGAGGAAGGAGGGAGGGAGAGGGAGAGAGGGGGGAGAGAAAGAGAGAGGGGGTGGGGGGGGAGAGTGTTGCAGGTACAGTCCTGAGCTCACTGTATAAATATATGTGGATTGAAGATTGAAGGTCTGTCCAATGACTGGATAATGAGGAGGAGATAAAGGAGTTTCTGATGAGGAGGGGTCGGTACAGACAATCTCGGTCAGACAGCTGAATGCGCAGTCTTGTACACTCTGAATAATATATCAAAGCGAAGGAAACCTTTCATCTTCCCCACCCCAACCCCCACTTCCTCCAAATATCTCCATCAAAGGCTAAAAACCTGCTCTGCAGAGAGAGATCAGAGACAAATGGGGAAATTCCCCAAACCGAGGGGGGAGATGTGGCCTCACCTCAGCTCCCTCGTTTTATATAAACTATAATTCACCTCTAACAACCTCCCTCCATTAGACCCCCTCCCTCACTCAGACCTCCATCCCTCAGACCCTCATCCCTCACTCAGAACCCCCTCCCTCCGACCCCGCTCCCTCCCTCACAGACGCTCCTCCTGTCCCACGAACCCCCCTCCCATCCCTCAGATCCCCTTCCCCTCCACCAGTCCACCTCCCTCAGACCCCCTCTCTCCCCTCAGATCCCCCTTCCCTCCCCGCCCCTCAGATCCCCCTCCGCTCCCACAGATCCCCTCCCCTCCCTCAGGCCCCCTTCCCGTCCCTCAGAACCCCCTACCCTCCCTCATATCCCCCATCCCTCCCTCAGACTCCCCTCCTCTGCCTTAGACCCCCCTCCCTCAAACACCCCCCTCCATTGCTCCCTCGTGCCTTTCCTCCCCCTCCCGATCAGCCTCTGTGCACGCCCCCCCCCCCCCCCCCCCCCGACCCAGCTCCAGCGACCACACTGCATCCAAGGAGGCCATTCTTGCCAACCACCCCTTGGAAAGGTGCTGCCCGACCGGAGGAGAAGGAGGAGGGAGGAGAGTGGATGGAAATGAGGGAAACGACTAGTAAATCTTTCAACCGGGCGTGAACCGCCATTTTATTACAATAAATAAATAAATACAGTCAAGATTAATGCTCGGTGTGGAGATTGGGGGGGGGGTCCCTTCCCTTCCTTTCCCTCCCGCCCTCCCTCCACCTCCCCTCCCTCTCTCTCCTACCTCCTCTCCTCCCCCCGCCTCTCTCTCCCCTCCCCCCCTTCCTCTCTCTCCCCCTCCCCTTCCCCCTCCTCTCTCTCCCCCCTCCCTCTCCCGCCCTCCTCCTCCTCTCTCCCCTCCCGCCCTCCTCTCTCTCCTCCTCCCCTTCCCCCTCCTCTCTCTCCCCCCTCCCTCTCTCCCGCCCTCCTCCTCCTCTCTCCCCTCCCGCCCTCCTCTCTCTCCCCCCCTCCCTCCCCCACTCCCGCCCTCCTCTCTCTCTCCCGCCTCTCCCCCCTCCCCCTCTCTCCCCCCTCCCCCTCTCTCCCCTCCCCTTCCGCCCTCCTCTCTCCCCTCCCCCTCCCGCCCTCCTCTCTCCCCTCCCGCCCTCCTCTCTCTCCCGCCCTCCTCTCTCTCCCGCCCTCCCTCCCCCACTCCCCGCCCTCCTCTCTCTCTCCCGCCTCTCCCCCCTCCCCCTCTCTCCCCCCTCCCCCTCTCTCCCCCTCTCTCCCCTCCCCTCCCCCTCCCCCTCCCGCCCTCCTCTCTCCCCTCCCGCCCTCCTCTCTCCCCTCCCGCCCTCCTCTCTCCCCTCCCCCTCCCCTTCCGCCCTCCTCTCTCCCCTCCCCCTCCCGCCCTCCCCTCCCCCTCCCGCCCTCCTCTCTCCCCTCCCGCCCTCCTCTCTCCCCTCCCGCCCTCCTCTCTCCCCTCCCCCTCCCCCTCCCGCCCTCCTCTCTCCCCTCCCCCTCCCCCTCCCGCCCTCCTCTCCCCCTCCCCCTCCCCCTCCCGCCCTCCTCTCTCCCCTCCCCCTCCCGCCCTCCTCTCCCCCTCCCCCTCCCCCTCCCGCCCTCCTCTCCCCCTCCCCCTCCCGCCCTCCTCTCCCCCTCCCCCTCCCGCCCTCCTCTCTCCCCTCCCCCTCCCCCTCCCGCCCTCCTCTCCCCCTCCCCCTCCCGCCCTCCTCTCTCCCCTCCCCCTCCCCCTCCCGCCCTCCTCTCTCCCCTCCCCCTCCCCCTCCCGCCCTCCTCTCTCCCCTCCCCCCTCCCCCTCCCGCCCTCCCCTCCCCCTCCCCCTCCCGCCCTCCTCTCCCCCTCCCCCTCCCGCCCTCCTCTCTCCCTCCCCCTCCCGCCCTCCTCTCTCCCCTCCCGCCCTCTCCCCCTCTTTCCCCCCCTCTCCCCCTCTTTCCCCCCCTCTCCCCCCTCCTTCACCCACTGTTTAAAGTGGGCACCGGGGGTAAAATGGCCGCCAGGCCCAGTTGGCTCTCCCCCATGACGCGGTCTCTCCTCACCCCCCAGCCCGTGTTGACCACCTTGACCTTCAGGGCCCGGCTGGCCAGGTCCTCCCGGGTGAGGCCCTGGAAGAAGAAGTCCTCGTTGAAGACGGGGCTGCGGCTCCTCTTGACCACGGCGCTGCGCTGCTTCTGGGCCTCGCCCGGCAGGAGGCAGAGGGCTACCCGGCAGCTGACGGCCCCGGGCGCGAAGGAGGCCGGGTACAGGCCGTGGCCGCTGACCAGCCTCACCCTCACCCTCGGGTGGCGCCGGCCATCCGCCGCGTACTCGGCCCAGAGGCGCAGGCCGCCCCCGCTGTCCAGGGCCACCCAGCTCTCGCGAGCTGGGCGGGGCCAGCGCGAGGCGAGGACGTCATCCACGGTGCGGGCGGGGCTGAGGGAGGGGCCGGGGGAGGGGAGGACGTCATCCGCGGTGGGGGCGGGGCCTGGGAGGGCCAGGAGGGCCTGACCTTTGACCCCGGGCCTAGCGGACAGGCCCCGCCAACCCGGGGAGCGTCCGGCCCGCGGGGAGCTGTAGGGGGTGGACTCGGCCGACGACGAGGAGGCGGAGGTGGAGGAGGCCTCGGACTCCCCGTCCGGACCCAGACCCAGGCGCCACTGGGGGCCCCGGGCGTGGAAGAGGGACTCCTTCCGCCGGGTGTGGGGGCTCTCGGGCAGGCGGACGATCTCGGCCGGGTTGGCTCGGAGGGGCACCCGGCCTGGGCCGTCCTGGGAAGCCGGGTCCAGGTCCAGGTCCGGGTCCGCACTCTCCACCTGGATGAGGCAGAGGCCGCCAGGGGAGGGGGAGGACGGGGGGATGACAAAATCGGGGATCCTGTCCGGCGTCAGCACGTTGGGGTGACCGAGGAGCCTGAGCCCCCGCCCCCGCTGCTGCCGCTTGGCGCCGTCGACGGGGGTGGCCAAGTTTTCCAGGGACCGGCCGACTCTCTCCAGGAACCACATGGGGGGGCGGGGCCAGACCATCACGTCGATGGGGGGGGGGGAGGGGTCGATGGGGGGTCGCGCGGGGGCCGATGGGAGGACGCGCCTGCTTTCTGACGAGGCTCCCCCGACACCTGGAAGGCAAGAGAGAAAAAGAGGGAGACGGTCAATCCGCCACCTAGGCCGCGTCAACCCGGTGACGTCGCGATAGCGGGGGAGTGACTCGAAGGGCCTAGTCCTGCCCCCCTCCCCCCCTCCTCCAGTTTCTGGATGGCTAACCCGGGAGACCAAGAGGTTCCCCCTCGAGACCCAGGCCCGTCCCGGCGTTAAACTGCCCCGTCTGTACCACCCCGGTGAAGGATCCAGCCCGTTATTCCATCTACCTCTCCCCCAACCAACCCCCCTCCCTCTCCCCACCCTCTTCCCCCCCTGCCCCCCACCGTCTTCCCCCCCCTGCCCCCTCCCTCCCTCTTCCCCCCCGCCCCCCTCCCTCTTCCCCCCCTGCCCCCTCCCTCTCCCCCTCCCCCTGCCCCCTCCCTCTCCCCCCTCCCCCTGCCCCCTCCCTCTCCCCCCTCCCCCTGCCCCCTCCCTCTTCCCCCCCTGCCCCCCTCCCTCTTCCCCCCCTGCCCCCCTCCCTCTTCCCCCCCTGCCCCCCTCCCTCTTCCCCCCCTGCCCCCCTCCCTCTTCCCCCCCTGCCCCCCTCCCTCTTCCCCCCCTGCCCCCCTCCCTCTTCCCCCCCTGCCCCCCTCCCTCTTCCCCCCCTGCCCCTGCCCCCCTCCCTCTTCCCCCCTCCCCCTGCCCCCCTCCCTCTTCCCCCCTCCCCCTGCCCCCCTCCCTCTTCCCCCCCTCCTTCTTCCACCCTCCCTCTTCCCCCCCTCCTTCTTCCACCCCCGCCCCCCTCCCTCTTCCCCCCCGCCCCCCTCCCTCTTCCCCCCCGCCCCCCTCCCTCTTCCCCCTCCTTCTTCCACCCCCCCACCCCCCTCCCTCTTCGCCCCTGCCCCCTCCCTCTTCGCCCCTGCCCCCTCCCTCTTCGCCCCTGCCCCCCCACCCCCCTCCCTCTTACCCCCCCCACCCCCCTCCCTCTTACCCCCCACCCCCTCCCTCTTACCCCCCCACCCCCCTCCCTCTTTGCCCCCCCCGCCCCCTCCCTCCCTCTTCCCCCGCCCCTCTCCGCACCCCCCTCTTCGCCCCTCCGCTCCCCTCCCTCTCCTCCCCTCCCTCTCCCTTCGCCCCCCCCACCCTCCCCTTTCGCCCCCCCCGCCCCCCTCCCTCTTCACCCCTCCCTCTTCCCCCCTCCCTCTTCCCCCCCTGCCCCCCCATGCCATCTTCCCCCCCTTCCCCCCTCCCTCTTCCCCCCCCCTTCCCCCCTCCCTCTTCCCCCCCCTTCCCCCCTCCCTCTTCCCCCCCCGCCCCCCTCCCTCTTGCCCCCCTGCCCCCCTCCCTCTTGCCCCCCTGCCCCCCTCCCTCTTGCCCCCCTACCCCCCTCCCTCTTGCCCCCCCGCCCCCTCCCTCTTTGCCCCCCCGCCCCCTCCCTCCCTCTTCCCCCGCCCCCTCCCTCCCTCTTCCCCCGCCCCTCTCTGCACCCCCCTCTTCGCCCCTCCGCTCCCCTCCCTCTCCCTCCCCTCCCTCTCCCTTCGCCCCCCCCCCACCCTCCCCTTTCGCCCCCCCGCCCCCCTCCCTCTTCACCCCTCCCTCTTCCCCCTGCCCCCCTCCCTCTTCCCCCCCTGCCCCCCATGCCCTCTTCCCCCCCTTCCCCCCTCCCTCTTCCCCCCCCTTCCCCCCTCCCTCTTCCCCCCCTTCCCCCCTCCCTCTTCCCCCCCTTCCCCCCTCCCTCTTCCCCCCCCTGCCCCCCTCCCTCTTCCCCCCCCCTGCCCCCTCCCTCTTCCCCCCCCGCCCCCCTCCCTCTTCCCCCCCCGCCCCCCTCCCTCTTCCCCCCCCGCCCCCCTCCCTCTTCCCCCCCGCCCCCCTCCCTCTTCCCCCCCCCCCTCCCTCTTCCACCCCCTGCCCCCCTCCCTCTTCCACCCCCTCCCTCTTCCACCCCCTGCCCCCTCCCTCTTCCACCCCCTGCCCCCCTCCCTCTTCCCCCCCTGCCCCCCTCCCTCTTCCCCCCCTGCCCCCCTCCCTCTTCCCCCCCTGCCCCCCTCCCTCTTCCCCCCCTGCCCCCCTCCCTCTTCCCCCCCTGCCCCCCTCCCTCTTCCCCCCCCTGCCCCCCTCCCTCTTCCCCCCCCTGCCCCCCTCCCTCTTCCCCCCCCTGCCCCCCTTCCTCTTCCCCCCCCTGCCCCCCTTCCTCTTCCCCCCCCGCCCCCCTTCCTCTTCCCCCCCCGCCCCCCTTCCTCTTCCCCCCCCCTGCCCCCCTCCCCCCCCTGCCCCCCTCCCCCCCCTGCCCCCCTCCCTCTTCCCCCCCGCCCCCTCCCCCTTCCCCCCCTGCTCCCCTCCCTCTTCCCCAAAACATCCCTGCAAAAATTTTACCCCTTTGCATATTTATCCGATTCTCTCTCCCCCCCCTCCCCCCGCCCCACCTTTTGAAAGTTCCTATTGAATCTGCTTCCACCACTCTTTCAGTCAGCGCCTTCCAGATCACAACCACTCGGGCTGTGTTTATATAAAGAAATAATTCTCCTCATCTCCCACCTTCCTTTCCCGATTCTCTTCAACCTGCGTCCCGCCCCCTCTCCGCTCACCTGCGCGTCCCGCCCCCTCTCCGCTCACCTGCGCGTCCCGCCCCCTCTCCGCTCACCTGCGCGTCCCGCCCCCTCTCCGCTCACCTGCGCGTCCCGCCCCCTCTCCGCTCACCTGCGCGTCCCGCCCCCTCTCCGCTCACCTGCGCGTCCCGCCCCCTCTCCGCTCACCTGCGCGTCCCGCCCCCTCTCGCTCACCTGCGCGTCCCGCCCCCTCTCCGCTCACCTGCGCGTCCCGCCCCCTCTCCGCTCACCTGCGCGTCCCGCCCCCTCTCCGCTCACCTGCGCGTCCCGCCCCCTCTCCGCTCACCTGCGCGTCCCGCCCCCTCTCCGCTCACCTGCGCGTCCCGCCCCCTCTCCGCTCACCTGCGCGTCCCGCCCCCTCTCCGCTCACCTGCGCGTCCCGCCCCCTCTCCGCTCACCTGCGCGTCCCGCCCCCTCTCCGCTCACCTGCGCGTCCCGCCCCCTCTCCGCTCACCTGCGCGTCCCGCCCCCTCTCCGCTCACCTGCGCGTCCCGCCCCCTCTCCGCTCACCTGCGCGTCCCGCCCCCTCTCCGCTCACCTGCGCGTCCCGCCCCCTCTCCGCTCACCTGCGCGTCCCGCCCCCTCTCCGCTCACCTGCGCGTCCCGCCCCCTCTCCGCTCACCTGCGCGTCCCGCCCCCTCTCCGCTCACCTGCGCGTCCCGCCCCCTCTCCGCTCACCTGCGCGTCCCGCCCCCTCTCCGCTCACCTGCGCGTCCCGCCCCCTCTCCGCTCACCTGCGCGTCCCGCCCCCTCTCCGCTCACCTGCGCGTCCCGCCCCCTCTCCGCTCACCTGCGCGTCCCGCCCCCTCTCCGCTCACCTGCGCGTCCCGCCCCCTCTCCGCTCACCTGCGCGTCCCGCCCCCTCTCCGCTCACCTGCGCGTCCCGCCCCCTCTCCGCTCACCTGCGCGTCCCGCCCCCTCTCCGCTCACCTGCGCGTCCCGCCCCCTCTCCGCTCACCTGCGCGTCCCGCCCCCTCTCCGCTCACCTGCGCGTCCCGCCCCCTCTCCGCTCACCTGCGCGTCCCGCCCCCTCTCCGCTCACCTGCGCGTCCCGCCCCCTCTCCGCTCACCTGCGCGTCCCGCCCCCTCTCCGCTCACCTGCGCGTCCCGCCCCCTCTCCGCTCACCTGCGCGTCCCGCCCCCTCTCCGCTCACCTGCGCGTCCCGCCCCCTCTCCGCTCACCTGCGCGTCCCGCCCCCTCTCCGCTCACCTGCGCGTCCCGCCCCCTCTCCGCTCACCTGCGCGTCCCGCCCCCTCTCCGCTCACCTGCGCGTCCCGCCCCCTCTCCGCTCACCTGCGCGTCCCGCCCCCTCTCCGCTCACCTGCGCGTCCCGCCCCCTCTCCGCTCACCTGCGCGTCCCGCCCCCTCTCCGCTCACCTGCGTCCCCCCTCCGCAGTTGTTCCTCGTTTCGCCCACCCGCAAATAAATGTGAAAACAAAAATCCGCCCATCAGACTCAGCCCGCAAGTTTGAATCTTGCACCCCCCTCCCCTCCGAAATGGAGAGTTACCCCTTTGTTCCATCGCTAGCCTGAGAGAGTTAGCGCCGGGCAATGATTAGAAAGGACATTTACCTATTTCGCAGCCTGAGGTTCGAACATGCAACGCTTATCCTCTGCACTCGTACCACCGAGCTGGGGCTGGGGGAAGTTGCTCTCCACCCCCAGCGTATTCAACCCCTCGCAGGTCCTTAGCAGAGTTCTTCAAACTGACGGGGTCCTGGCGTCAGATGGTGGAAGCGGCTCCCTCTGCAGTGACTCTCTCTCTATCTCTCTCTCTGGTTTCTGGGGACGCGCTGCTGATTTATACTGAGGGGGAGAGAGGGAGAGAGCATCAGGCGCTGGGCACACCCACTGGCTCCTGCAGCAAACAGAGAATCGAGGCAGAGGGCAACAGACGGATGTCGGAAGGGGGAGGGGTGGAGAGATCAGGTCAATGTGGAAGAGAAATTGGAGGGAGAGAGAAACACAAACAGAACTCTTGACTTAGTCTGTGCAGTTAATTTGCCAATGTATTGTCACCGTGCTTATAACACTGGTTTTGTGGACCCTGGCCCTCTAACACTGGTTTTGTGGACCCTGGCCCTCTAACACTGGTTTTGTGGACCCTGGCCCTCTAACACTGGTTTTGTGGACCCTGGCCCTCTAACACTGGTTTTGTGGACCCTGGCCCTCTAACACTGGTTTTGTGGACCCTGGCCCTCTAACACTGGTTTTGTGGACCCTGGCCCTCTAACACTGGTTTTGTGGACCCTGGCCCTCTAACACTGGTTTTGTGGACCCTGGCCCTCTAACACTGGTTTTGTGGACCCTGGCCCTCTAACACTGGTTTTGTGGACCCTGGCCCTCTAACACTGGTTTTGTGGACCCTGGCCCTCTAACACTGGTTTTGTGGACCCTGGCCCTCTAACACTGGTTTTGTGGACCCTGGCCCTCTAACACTGGTTTTGTGGACCCTGGCCCTCTAACACTGGTTTTGTGGACCCTGGCCCTCTAACACTGGTTTTGTGGACCCTGGCCCTCTAACACTGGTTTTGTGGACCCTGGCCCTCTAACACTGGTTTTGTGGACCCTGGCCCTCTAACACTGGTTTTGTGGACCCTGGCCCTCTAACACTGGTTTTGTGGACCCTGGCCCTCTAACACTGGTTTTGTGGACCCTGGCCCTCTAACACTGGTTTTGTGGACCCTGGCCCTCTAACACTGGTTTTGTGGACCCTGGCCCTCTAACACTGGTTTTGTGGACCCTGGCCCTCTAACACTGGTTTTGTGGACCCTGGCCCTCTAACACTGGTTTTGTGGACCCTGGCCCTCTAACACTGGTTTTGTGGACCCTGGCCCTCTAACACTGGTTTTGTGGACCCTGGCCCTCTAACACTGGTTTTGTGGACCCTGGCCCTCTAACACTGGTTTTGTGGACCCTGGCCCTCTAACACTGGTTTTGTGGACCCTGGCCCTCTAACACTGGTTTTGTGGACCCTGGCCCTCTAACACTGGTTTTGTGGACCCTGGCCCTCTAACACTGGTTTTGTGGACCCTGGCCCTCTAACACTGGTTTTGTGGACCCTGGCCCTCTAACACTGGTTTTGTGGACCCTGGCCCTCTAACACTGGTTTTGTGGACCCTGGCCCTCTAACACTGGTTTTGTGGACCCTGGCCCTCTAACACTGGTTTTGTGGACCCTGGCCCTCTAACACTGGTTTTGTGGACCCTGGCCCTCTAACACTGGTTTTGTGGACCCTGGCCCTCTAACACTGGTTTTGTGGACCCTGGCCCTCTAACACTGGTTTTGTGGACCCTGGCCCTCTAACACTGGTTTTGTGGACCCTGGCCCTCTAACACTGGTTTTGTGGACCCTGGCCCTCTAACACTGGTTTTGTGGACCCTGGCCCTCTAACACTGGTTTTGTGGACCCTGGCCCTCTAACACTGGTTTTGTGGACCCTGGCCCTCTAACACTGGTTTTGTGGACCCTGGCCCTCTAACACTGGTTTTGTGGACCCTGGCCCTCTAACACTGGTTTTGTGGACCCTGGCCCTCTAACACTGGTTTTGTGGACCCTGGCCCTCTAACACTGGTTTTGTGGACCCTGGCCCTCTAACACTGGTTTTGTGGACCCTGGCCCTCTAACACTGGTTTTGTGGACCCTGGCCCTCTAACACTGGTTTTGTGGACCCTGGCCCTCTAACACTTGCCCCCCCCCCTTCCGCCCTCCCTCTTCCCAAAACATCCCTGCAAAATTTTACTCCTTTGCATATTTATGCGATTTCCCACCCCTTTGTGAAAGTTCCTATTGAATCGGCTTCCACCGCCCTTTCAGGCAGCGCCTTCCAGATCACAACCACTCGCTGCGTTTGTATAAAGAAATAAATCTCATCTCCCACCTTCCTTTCCCGATTCTCTTCAACCTACGTCCCCCCCTCTTTGCTCACCTGCGTCCCTCCCCTCTCTGCTCACCTGCGTCCCCCCTCTCTCTGCTCACCTGCGTCCCTCCCCTCTCTGCTCACCTGCGTCCCCCCTCTCTCTGCTCACCTGCGTCCCTCCCCTCTCTGCTCACCTGCGTCCCTCCCCTCTCTGCTCACCTGCGTCCCCCCCCCTCTGCTCACCTGCGTCCCCCCTCCTCTCTGCTCACCTGCGTCCCCCCCTCTCTCTGCTCACCTGCGTCCCTCCCCTCTCTGCTCACCTGCGTCCCTCCCCTCTCTGCTCACCTGCGTCCCTCCCCTCTCTGCTCACCTGCGTCCCCCCCCCTCTGCTCACCTGCGTCCCCCCTCCTCTCTGCTCACCTGCGTCCCCCCCCCCTCTGCTCACCTGCGTCCCCCCCCCTCTGCTCACCTGCGTCACCCCCCTCTCTGCTCACCTGCGTCCCCCCCTCTCTGCTCACCTGCGTCCCCCCCCTCTCTGCTCACCTGCGTCCCCCCCTCTCTGCTCACCTGCGTCCCCCCCCTCTCTGCTCACCTGCGTCCCCCCCCCACCCCCGCGCAGTTGCTCCTCGTTTCACCCACCCGCAAATAAATTTGAAAACAAAAATCCGCCCGCAAGTTTGAATCTTGCACCCCCTCCCCTCCCCAGTGGAGAGTTACCCCTGTGTTCCGTCCCTAGCCTGAGAGAGTTAGCGCCGGGCAATGATTAGAAAGGACACTGACCTATTTCGCAGCCTGAGGTTCGAACATGCAACGCTTATCCTCTGTACTCGTACCACCGAGCTGGGGCTGGGGGAAGTTGCTCTCCACCCCCAGCGTATTCAACCCCTCGCAGGTCCTTAGCAGAGTTCTTCAAACTGACGGGGTCCTGGCGTCGGATGGTGGAAACGGATCCCTCTGCAGTGACTCTATCTCTCTCTCTCTGGTTTCTGAGGACGCGCTGCTGATTTATACTGGGGGGGGCGGGGGAGAGCATCAGGCGCTGGACACACCCACTGGCTCCTGCTGCAAACAGAGAATCGAGGCAGAGGGCAACAGACGGATGTCGGAAGGGAGAGGGAGGGGTGGAGAGATCAGGTCAATGTGGAAGAGATTAGAAACTGGAGGGAGAGAGAGAGAGAAACACAAACAGAATTCTTGACTTAGTCTGTGCAGTTAATTTGCCAATGTATTGTCACCGTGTTTATAACACAGGTTTCCTGTACACTCACCCGCTAACACTGGTTTACTGGGCACTGTCCCTCTAACACTGGTGCACTGGACACTGTCCCTATAACACTGATTTAGTGGACACAGCCCCCATAACACTGGTTTTGTGGACACTGTCCCCATAACACTGGTTACTGGACACTGTCCCCATAACACTGGTTTACTGGACGTTGTCCCCATAACACTGGTTTAGTGGACACAGCCCCCATAACACTGGTTTTGTGGACACTGTCCCCATAACACTGGTTACTGGACACTGTCCCCATAACACTGGTTTACTGGACATTGTCCCCATAACACTGGTTTAGTGGACACTGTCCCCATAACACTGGTTTAGTGGACACTGTCCCTCTAACATTAGTTTACTAGATACTGTCCCTCTAACACAGGTTTACTGGACACTGTCCCTCTAACAGTTTACTAGATACTGTCCCTCTAACATTGGTTCACTGGACACTGTCCCTCTAACACTGGTCTACTGGACACAGTCCCTCTAACACTGGTGCTCTGGACACTGTCCCCATAACACTGGTTTACTGGACATTATCCCCATAGCACTGGTTTTGTGGACATTATCCCTATAACACTGGTTACTGGACGCTGTCCCCATAACACTGGTTTGGTGGACACTGTCCCTCTAACATTAGTTTACTAGATACTGTCCCTCTAACACTGGTTCACTGGACACTGTCCCTCTAACACTGGATACTGTCCCTCTAACACTGGTCTACTGGACACAGTCCCTCTAACACTGGTGCACTGGACACTGTCCCTATAACACTGGTTTAGTGGACACAGCCCCCATAACACTGGTTTTGTGGACACTGTCCCTATAACACTGGTTACTGGACACTGTCCCCATAACACTGGTTTACTGGACATTATCCCCATAACACTGGTTTAGTGGACACTGTCCCTATAACACTGGTTACTGGATATTGTCCCCATAACACTGGTTTAGTGGACACTGTCCCTCTAACATTAGTTTACTAGATACTATCCCTCTAACACTGGGCTACTGGACACAGTCCCTGTAACACTGGTGCACTGGACACTGTCCCTCTAACAATGGTTCACTGGACACTGCCCCTCTAACACTGGTTTAACACTTGTTTTGTCTGGCGTTTGGCAACCACAGTGAATCCCTCCCCCTGAACGTAGCCTCGGTTCCCAGCTCGCTGCCAAATCCCAGGACAAGGGCTGTGACTGGATTCCAAGCCTTCGCTTCCAGGCATCGGTCACCATCGGGAACCTACCAACCAATCCTGGAGCCTACGTGTGGTACCGGGCGTGTGGGCGGGAGAGGGGGGGGGTGGTGAGTTGGCGGGGAAGAGGGGGAGGTTAATCCCGGCACGCCGGCCGTCCAATCGCCGCTCGCGGGAAAGGGCCGGGCCCAGCCTCCACCCTCCTGGTGGGCGTCCATCCGGACATTCCTCCCCCTCGTCAAGGAAATAGATCTGTGCCCTCGTGCCGAGTTAATCACCCCCGCCCCCACTGGGACACCCGCTGCTGGCAGGACCGGAAGGTTCTGTCCACCACGTGGGCAGGGAATTTTCAGCCAGGGAACACGGTCCCTTGGCCGCGAGTGGATGGTCCCCACACCCCAAGCATTAGCTGGACGGAAAGGTGCGTAGGGACAACTCCTTGGTGCCTGTGCTCGGACCCCGGCTGCCCCTGGGTCAGTTGAGAACAAAGGTAAAAGGGCCAAGCGAGGTAATATTGCAAACCAGTGTCGGGTAGGGACAGGCGTCGACGCGGGGTGTATGTGTGGTTTGCGTTCTTAAAATAATCGGGATTGTCTGGGCGTCATGGAGACCCGTAACCTTGTTACACGGGGGTGGGGGGGGGTCTGTTAAAGGGGGATGGGCGACTGTAAGTAGACAATAGTCGACTGTCAATATTCAGCGGAGGTTCACCTCCAATCGTTCACAGGCTATCAATACTTATCAGAGTTTACCTCCGGCTGCATTACAACATGAACCTGACTGTGTGCAATCATTAACATGAAATGGGAAGCAATCTCCGCAAATTGTTTACTATCTCCGCTGTATTGTTTATAATCTCTGTGTATTGTTTACAATCCCTGTGTATTGTTTACAATCTCTGTGTATTGTTTACAATCTCTGTGTATTGTTTACTATCTCCGCTGTATTGTTTACTATCTCCGCTGTATTGTTTACTATCTCTGCAAATTGTTTACTATCACCACATATTGTTTCCTATCTCCATGTATTGTTTACTATCTCCGCATATTGTTTACAATCTCTTATTGTTTACAATCTCTGTGTATTGTTTACTCTATCTGTATTGTTTACTATCTCTGCGTGTTGTTTACTATCTCCGCGTATTGTTTACTATCTCTGTATTGTTTACTATCTCCATGTATTGTTTACTATTTCCACATATTATTTACTATCTCCACGTATTGTTTACTATCTCCGCGTATTGTTTACTATCTCTGTCTATTGTTTACTATCTCCACGTATTGTTTACTATCTCCGCGTATTGTTTACTATCTGTGTATTGTTTACTATCTCCGCGTATTGTTTACTATCTCTGCGTATTGTTTACTATCTCTGTGTATTGTTTACTATCTCTGTGTATTGTTTACTAACTCTGTGTATTGTTTACTATCTCTGTGTATTGTTTACTAACTCTGTGTATTGTTTACTATCTCTGTGTATTGTTTACTAACTCTGTGTATTGTTTACTATCTCTGTGTATTGTTTACAATCTCTGTGTATTGTTTACTAACTGTGTATTGTTTACTATCTCTGTGTATTGTTTACCATCTCTGTGTATTGTTTACTAACTGTATTGTTTACTATCTCCGCGTATTGTTTACTATCTGTGTATTGTTTACTATCTCTGTGTATTGTTTACTATCTCTGTGTATTGTTTACTAACTCACTGTGTATTGTTTACTAACTCTGTGTATTGTTTACTATCTCTGTGTATTGTTTACTAACTCTGTGTATTGTTTACTATCTTTGTGTATTGTTTACTATCTCTGTGTATTGTTTACTAACTGTGTGTATTGTTTACTAACTCTGTGTATTGTTTACTAACTCTGTGTATTGTTTACAATCTCTGTGTATTGTAAGCCGTAGCAATGGATGAAGCTGTCATACTGTAAAAACTGGTTGCATGCGCATGCTGATTCAACGTGACTCTGGCGCAGTGCACATCTCTCGTTGCAACGATAATAAAATCAACTGTGTCCCTGCATCCAGCCGGGGTCTCGTGTTTTCTCCAAGCCACACAAATTTTACAGGCAGCCCTTACCAAATTAAAAGATCCCAAGAAGTGTATCTGAGAAATCCACCAACAACCGTCTCACACTAGAAATAGCTTTACTCTGTAAATAGCCCTGTGAGTGTTTGATGGGGACAGTGTGGAGGGAGCTTTACTCTGTATCTAACCCCGTGCTGTACCTGTCCTGGGAGTGTTTGATGGGGACATTGTAGAGGGAGCTTTACTCTGTATCTAACCCCTTGCTGTACCTGTCCTGCGAGTGTTTGATGGGGACAGTGTAGAGGGAGCTTTACTCTGTATATAACCCCGTGCTGTACCAGCCCTGTGAGTGTTTGATGGGGAAAGTATAGAGGGAGCTTTACTCTGTATCTAACCCCGTGCTGTACCAGCCCTGTGAGTGTTTGATGGAGACAGTGTAGAGGAGGCTTTACTCTGTATCTCACCCCGTGCTGTACCAGCCCTGGGAGTGTTTGATGGGGACAGTGTAGAGGGACCTTTACTCTGTATCTAACCCCGTGCTGTACCTGTCCTGGGAGGGTTTGATGGGGACAGTGTAGAGGGAGCTTTACTCTGTATCTAACCCCGTGCTGTACCAGCCCTGTGAGTGTTTGATGGGGACAGTGTAGAGGGAGCTTTACTCTGTATCTAACCCCGTGCTGTACCATCCCTGTGAGTGTTTGATGAGGACAGTGTAGAGGGAGCTTTACTCTGTGTCTAACCCCGTGATGTACCTGTCCTGGGAGTGTTTGATGGGGACAGAGTAGGGGGAGCTTTACTCTGTATCTAACCCCGTGCTGTACTTGCCCTGGGAGTGTTTGATGGGGACAGTGTAGATGGAGCTTTATTCTGTATCTAACCCCGTGCTGTTCCCATCCTAGGAGTGTTTGATGGGGACAGTGTAGAGCGAGATTTAATCTATATGTAACCCCATGCTGTACCTGTCCTGGGAGTGTTTGATGGGGACAGTGTAGAGGGAGATTTACTCTGTATCTAACCCCGTGCTGTACATGCCCTGGGAGTGTTTGATGGGGACGGTGTAGAGGGGGCTTTACTCTGTATCTAACCCAGTGCTGTACCTGTCCTGGGAATGTTTGATTCGGACAGTGTAGAGGGAGATTTACTCTGTATCTAGCCCCATGCTGTACCTGTCCTGTGAGTGTTTGATGGGGACAGTGTAGAGGGAGCTTTACTCTGTATCTAGCCCCGTGCTGTACCTGTCCGTGGAGTGTTTGTTTGGCACAGTGTAGAGGGAGCTTTACTCTGTATCTAACCCTGTGCTGTACCTGTCCTGGGAGTGTTTGATGGGGACAGTGTAGAGGGAGCTTTACTCTGTATCTAACCCCGTGATGTACCTGTCCTGGCAGTGTTTGATGGGGACAGTGTAGAGGGAGTTTTACTCTGTATCTAACCCGGTGCTGTACCTGCCCTAGGAGTGTTTGATGGGGACAGAGTAGGGGGAGCTTTACTCTGTATCTAACCCTGTGCTGTACTTGCCCTGGGAATGTTTGATGGGGACAGTGTAGAGGGAGCTTTACTCTGTATCTAACCCCATGCTGTACCTGTCCTGTGAGTGTTTGATGCGAACAGTGTAGAGGGAGCTTTACTCTGTATCTAACGCCGTGCTGTACCTGTCCTGTGAGTGTTTGATGGGGACAGTGTAGAGGGAGCATTACTCTGTATGTAACCCCGTGATGTAGCAGCCCTGTGAGTGTTTGATGGGGACAGTGTAGAGGGAGCTTTTCTCTGTATCTAACCCCGTGCTGTACCTGTCCTAGGAGTGTTTGATGGGGACAGTGTAGAGGGAGCTTTAATCTGTATCTAACCCCGTGCTGTACCTGTCCTGTTAGTGTTGGATGGGGACAGTGTAGAGGCAGCTTTAATCTATATCTAACCCCGTGCTGTACCTGTCCTGGGAGTGTTTGATGTGGACAGTGTACAGGGAGCTTTACTCTGTATCTAACCCCGTGCTGCACCTGCCCTGGGAGTGTTTGATGGGGACAGAGTAGGGGGAGCTTTACTCCATATCTAGCCCAGTGCTGTACCTGTCCTGGGAGTGTTTGATGGGGACAGTGTAGAGGGAGCTTTACTCTGTATCTAACCCCGTGCTGTACCTGTCCTGGGAGTGTTTGATGGGGACAGTGTAGAGGGAGCTTTACTCTGTATCTAACCCCGTGCTGTACCTGTCCTGGGAGTGTTTGATGGGGACACTGTAGAGGGAGCTTTAATCTGTATCTAACCCCGTGCTGTACCTGTCCTGTTAGTGTTGGATGGGGACAGTGTAGAGGGAGCTTTACTCTGTATCTAACCCCGTGCTGTACCTGTCCTGGGAGTGTTTGATGTGGACAGTGTAGAGGGAGCATTACTCTGTATCTAACCCCGTGCTGTACCTGTCCTGGGAGTGTTTGATGGGGACAGAGTAGAGGGAGCTTTACTCCATATCTAGCCCAGTGCTGTACCTGTCCTGGGTGTGTTTGATGGGGACAGTGTAGAGGGTGCTTTACTCTGTATCTAACTCCGTGCTGTACCTGTCCTGGGAGTGTTTGATGGGGACAGTGTAGAGGGAGTTTTACTCTGTATCTAACCGCATGCTGCACCTGCCCTTGGAGTGTTTGACAGGGACAGTGTAGAGGGAGCTTTACTCTGTATCTAACCCCGTGCTGTACCTGTCCTGGGAGTGTTTGTTGTGGACAGTGTAGAGGGAGCATTACTCTGTATCTAACCCCATGCTGTACCTGTCCTGGGAGTGTTTGATGGGGACAGTGTAGAGGGTGCTTTACTCTGTATCTAACCCCGTGCTGTACCTGTCCTGGGAGTGTTTGATGGGGACAATGTAGAGGGAGCTTTACTCTGTATCTAACCCCGTGCTGTACCTGTCCTGTTAGTGTTGGATGGGGACAGTGTAGAGGGAGCTTTACTCTATATCTAACCCCGTGCTGTACCTGTCCTGGGAGTGTTTGTTGTGGACAGTGTACAGGGAGCATTACTCTGTATCTAACCCCGTGCTGTACCTGTCCTGGGAGTGTTTGATGGGGACAGTGTAGAGGGAGCTTTACTCTGTATCTAACCCCGTGCTGTACCAGCCCTGTGAGTGTTTGATGGGGACAGTGTAGAGGGAGCTTTACTCTGTATCTAACCCCGTGCTGTACCTGTCCTGGGAGTGTTTGACCTGGACAGTGTAGAGGGAGCTTTACTCTGTATCTAACCCCGTGCTGTACCTGTCCTGGGAGTGTTTGATGGGGACAGTGTAGAGGGAGCATTATTCTGTATCTAAACCCGTGCTGTACCTGTCCTGGGAGTGTTTGATGGGGACAGTGTAGAGGGAGCTTTACTCTGCATCTAACCCCGTGCTGTACCTGCCCTGGGAGTGTTTGATGGGGACAGAGTAGAGGGAGCTTTACTCTGTATCTAACCCTGTGCTGTACTTGCCCTGGGAATGTTTGATGGGGACAGTGTAGAGGGAGCTTTACTCTGTATCTAACCCCGTGCTGTACCAGCCCTGTGAGTGTTTGATGGGGACAGTGTAGAGGGAGCTTTACTCTGTATCTAACCCCGTGCTGTACCTGTCCTGGGAGTGTTTGATGGGGACAGTGTAGAGGGAGCTTTACTCTGTATCTAACCCCGTGCTGTACCTGTCCTGGGAGTGTTTGATGGGGACAGTGTAGAGGGAGCTTTACTCTGTATCTAACCCCGTGCTGTACCTGTCCTGGGAGTGTTTGATGGGGACAGTGTAGAGGGAGCTTTACTCTGTATCTAACCCCGTGCTGTACCTGTCCTGGGAGTGTTTGATGGGGACAGTGTAGAGGGAGCTTTACTCTGTATCTAACCCCGTGCTGTACCTGTCCTGGGAGTGTTTGATGGGGACAGTGTAGAGGGAGCTTTACTCTGTATCTAACCCCGTGCTGTACCTGTCCTGGGAGTGTTTGATGGGGACAGTGTAGAGGGAGCTTTACTCTGTATCTAACCCCGTGCTGTACCTGTCCTGGGAGTGTTTGATGGGACAGTGTAGAGGGAGCTTTACTCTGTATCTAACCCCGTGCTGTACCTGTCCTGGGAGTGTTTGATGGGGACAGTGTAGAGGGAGCTTTACTCTGTATCTAACCCCGTGCTGTACCTGTCCTGGGAGTGTTTGATGGGGACAGTGTAGAGGGAGCTTTACTCTGTATCTAACCCCGTGCTGTACCTGTCCTGGGAGTGTTTGATGGGGACAGTGTAGAGGGAGCTTTACTCTGTATCTAACCCCGTGCTGTACCTGTCCTGGGAGTGTTTGATGGGGACAGTGTAGAGGGAGCTTTACTCTGTATCTAACCCCGTGCTGTACCTGTCCTGGGAGTGTTTGATGGGGACAGTGTAGAGGGAGCTTTACTCTGTATCTAACCCCGTGCTGTACCTGTCCTGGGAGTGTTTGATGGGGACAGTGTAGAGGGAGCTTTACTCTGTATCTAACCCCGTGCTGTACCAGCCCTGTGAGTGTTTGATGGGGACAGTGTAGAGGGAGCATTACTCTGTATCTAACCCCGTGCTGTTACTGTCCTGGGAGTGTTTGACAGGGACAGTGTAGAGGGAGCTTTACTCTGTATCTAACCCCGTGCTGTACCTGTCCTGGGAGTGTTTGATGGGGACAGTGTAGAGGGAGCTTTACTCTGTATCTAACCCCGTGCTGTACCTGTCCTGGGAGTGTTTGATGGGGACAGTGTAGAGGGAGCTTTACTCTGTATCTAACCCCGTGCTGTACCTGCCCTGGGAGTGTTTGATGGGGACAGAGTAGAGGGAGCTTTACTCTGTATCTAACCCCGTGCTGTACCTGTCCTGGGAGTGTTTGATGGGGACAGTGTAGAGGGAGCTTTACTCTGTATCTAACCCCGTGCTGTACCAGTCCTGTGAGTGTTTGATGGGGACAGTGTAGAGGGAGCTTTACTCTGTATCTAACCCCGTGCTGTACCTGTCCTGGGAGTGTTTGATGGGGACAGTGTAGAGGGAGCTTTACTCTGTATCTAACCCCGTGCTGTACCTGTCCTGGGAGTGTTTGATGTGGACAGTGTAGAGGGAGCTTTACTCTGTATCTAACCCCGTGCTGTACCTGTCCTGGGAGTGTTTGATGGGGACAGTGTAGAGGGAGCTTTACTCTGTATCTAACCCCGTGCTGTACCTGTCCTGGGAGTGTTTGATGGGGACAGTGTAGAGGGAGCTTTACTCTGTATCTAACCCCGTGCTGTACCTGTCCTGGGAGTGTTTGATGGGGACAGTGTAGAGGGAGCTTTACTCTGTATCTAACCCCGTGCTGTACCTGTCCTGGGAGTGTTTGATGGGGACAGTGTAGAGGGAGCTTTACTCTGTATCTAACCCCGTGCTGTACCTGTCCTGGGAGTGTTTGATGGGGACAGTGTAGAGGGAGCTTTACTCTGTATCTAACCCCGTGCTGTACCTGTCCTGGGAGTGTTTGATGGGGACAGTGTAGAGGGAGCTTTACTCTGTATCTAACCCCGTGCTGTACCAGTCCTGGGAGTGTTTGATCGGAACAGTGTAGAGGTAGCTTTAATCTATATCTAACCCCGTGCTGTACCAGTCCTGGGAGTGTTTGATCGGAACAGTGTAGAGGTAGCTTTAATCTATATCTAACCCCGTGCTGTACCTGTCCTGGGAGTGTTTGATGGGGACAGAGTAGGGGGAGCTTTACTCTGTATCTAACCCTGTGCTGTACTTGCCCTGGGAATGTTTGATGCGAACAGTGTAGAGGGAGCTTTACTCTGTATCTAACGCCGTGCTGTACCTGTCCTGTGAGTGTTTGATGGGGACAGTGTAGAGGGAGCATTACTCTGTATGTAACCCCGTGATGTAGCAGCCCTGTGAGTGTTTGATGGGGACAGTGTAGAGGGAGCTTTTCTCTGTATCTAACCCCGTGCTGTACCTGTCCTGTTAGTGTTGGATGGGGACAGTGTAGAGGCAGCTTTAATCTATATCTAACCCCGTGCTGTACCTGTCCTGTGAGTGTTTGATGGGGACAGTGTAGAGGGAGCTTTAATCTGTATCTAACCCCGTGCTGTACCTGTCCTGTTAGTGTTTGATGGGGACAGTGTAGAGGCAGCTTTACTCTGTATCTAACCCCGTGCTGTACCTGTCCTGGGAGTGTTTGATGTGGACAGTGTAGAGGGAGCTTTACTCTGTATCTAACCCCGTGCTGTACCTGTCCTGGGAGTGTTTGATGGGGACAGTGTAGAGGGAGCTTTACTCTGTATCTAACCCCGTGCTGTACCTGTCCTGGGAGTGTTTGATGGGGACAGTGTAGAGGGAGCTTTACTCTGTATCTAACCCCGTGCTGTACCTGTCCTGTGAGTGTTTGATGGGAGCATTGTAGACGGAGCTTTACTCTGTATCTAACCCAGTGCTCTACCTGTCCTGGGAGTATTGGATGGGGACAGTGTAGAGGAAGCTTAACTCTGTATCTAACCCCGTGCTGTACCAGCCTTGTGAGTGTTTGATGGGGACAGTGTAGAGGGAGCTTTACTCTGTATCTAACCCCGTGCTGTACCTGTCCTGGGAGTGTTTGATGGGGACAGTGTAGAGGGAGCTTTACTCTGTATCTAACCCCGTGCTGTACCTGTCCTGGGAGTGTTTGATGGGGACAGTGTAGAGGGAGCTTTACTCTGTATCTAACCCCGTGCTGTACCTGTCCTGTGAGTGTTTGATGGGGACAGTGTAGAGGGAGCTTTACTCTGTATCTAACCCCGTGCTGTACCTGTCCTGGGAGTGTTTGATGGGGACAGTGTAGAGGGAGCTTTACTCTGTATCTAACCCCGTGCTGTACCTGCCCTGGGAGTGTTTGATGGGGACAGTGTAGAGGGAGCTTTACTCTGTATCTAACCCCGTGCTGTACCTGTCCTGGGAGTGTTTGATGGGGACAGTGTAGAGGGAGCTTTACTCTGTATCTAACCCCGTGCTGTACCTGTCCTGGGAGTGTTTGATGGGGACAGTGTAGAGGGAGCTTTACTCTGTATCTAACCCCGTGCTGTACCTGTCCTGGGAGTGTTTGATGGGGACAGTGTAGAGGGAGCTTTACTCTGTATCTAACCCCGTGCTGTACCTGTCCTGGGAGTGTTTGATGGGGACAGTGTAGAGGGAGCTTTACTCTGTATCTAACCCCGTGCTGTACCTGTCCTGGGAGTGTTTGATGGGGACAGTGTAGAGGGAGCTTTACTCTGTATCTAACCCCGTGCTGTACCTGTCCTGGGAGTGTTTGATGGGGACAGTGTAGAGGGAGCTTTACTCTGTATCTAACCCCGTGCTGTACCTGTCCTGGGAGTGTTTGATGGGGACAGTGTAGAGGGAGCTTTACTCTGTATCTAACCCCGTGCTGTACCTGTCCTGGGAGTGTTTGATGGGGACAGTGTAGAGGGAGCTTTACTCTGTATCTAACCCCGTGCTGTACCTGTCCTGTGAGTGTTTGATGGGGACAGTGTAGAGGGAGCTTTACTCTGTATCTAACCCCGTGCTGTACCTGTCCTGGGAGTGTTTGATGGGGACAGTGTAGAGGGAGCTTTACTCTGTATCTAACCCCGTGCTGTACCTGTCCTGGGAGTGTTTGATGGGGACAGTGTAGAGGGAGCTTTACTCTGTATCTAACCCCGTGCTGTACCTGTCCTGGGAGTGTTTGATGGGGACAGTGTAGAGGGAGCTTTACTCTGTATCTAACCCCGTGCTGTACCTGTCCTGGGAGTGTTTGATGGGGACAGTGTAGAGGGAGCTTTACTCTGTATCTAACCCCAGTGCTGTACCTGTCCTGGGAGTGTTTGATGGGGACAGTGTAGAGGGAGCTTTACTCTGTATCTAACCCCGTGCTGTACCTGTCCTGGGAGTGTTTGATGGGGACAGTGTAGAGGGAGCTTTACTCTGTATCTAACCCCGTGCTGTACCTGTCCTGGGAGTGTTTGATGGGGACAGTGTAGAGGGAGCTTTACTCTGTATCTAACCCCGTGCTGTACCTGTCCTGGGAGTGTTTGATGGGGACAGTGTAGAGGGAGCTTTACTCTGTATCTAACCCCGTGCTGTACCTGTCCTGGGAGTGTTTGATGGGGACAGTGTAGAGGGAGCTTTACTCTGTATCTAACCCCGTGCTGTACCTGTCCTGGGAGTGTTTGATGGGGACAGTGTAGAGGGAGCTTTACTCTGTATCTAACCCCGTGCTGTACCTGTCCTGGGAGTGTTTGATGGGGACAGTGTAGAGGGAGCTTTACTCTGTATCTAACCCCGTGCTGTACCTGTCCTGGGAGTGTTTGATGGGGACAGTGTAGAGGGAGCTTTACTCTGTATCTAACCCCGTG
This sequence comes from Carcharodon carcharias, assembly GCF_017639515.1. Taxonomy (NCBI): domain Eukaryota; kingdom Metazoa; phylum Chordata; class Chondrichthyes; order Lamniformes; family Lamnidae; genus Carcharodon; species Carcharodon carcharias. The sequence goes on from NW_024470726.1 coordinate 3,146,695, forward strand.
CTGTACCTGTCCTGGGAGTGTTTGATGGGACAGTGTAGAGGGAGCTTTACTCTGTATCTAACCCCGTGCTGTACCTGTCCTGGGAGTGTTTGATGGGGACAGTGTAGAGGTAGCTTTACTCTGTATCTAACCCCGTGCTGTACCTGTCCTGGGAGTGTTTGATGGGGACAGTGTAGAGGGAGCTTTACTCTGTATCTAACCCCGTGCTGTACCTGTCCTGGGAGTGTTTGATGGGGACAGTGTAGAGGGAGCTTTACTCTGTATCTAACCCCGTGCTGTACCTGTCCTGGGAGTGTTTGATGGGGACAGTGTAGAGGGAGCTTTACTCTGTATCTAACCCCGTGCTGTACCTGTCCTGGGAGTGTTTGATGGGGACAGTGTAGAGGGAGCTTTACTCTGTATCTAACCCCGTGCTGTACCTGTCCTGGGAGTGTTTGATGGGGACAGTGTAGAGGGAGCTTTACTCTGTATCTAACCCCGTGCTGTACCTGTCCTGGGAGTGTTTGATGGGGACAGTGTAGAGGGAGCTTTACTCTGTATCTAACCCCGTGCTGTACCTGTCCTGGGAGTGTTTGATGGGGACAGTGTAGAGGGAGCTTTACTCTGTATCTAACCCCGTGCTGTACCTGTCCTGGGAGTGTTTGATGGGGACAGTGGAGAGGGAGATTTACTCTGTATCTAACCCCGTGCTGTACCTGTCCTGGGAGGTTTGATGTGGACAGTGTAGAGGGAGCTTTTCTCATATCTAACCCCGTGCTGTACCTGTCCTGGGAGTGTTTGATGTGGACAGTGTAGTGGGAGCTTTACTCTGTATCTAACACCGTGCTGTACCTGTCCTGTGAGTGTTTGAGGGGAACAGTGTAGAGGGAGCTTTACTCTGTATCTAACCCCGTGCTGTACCTGTTCTGGGAGTGTTTGATGGTGACAGTGTAGAGGGGGCATTACTCTGTATCTAACCCCGTGCTGTACCAGCCCTGTGAGTGTTTGATGGGGACAGTGTAGAGGGAGCTTTACTCTGTATCTAACCCCGTGCTGTACCTGTCCTGTGAGTGTTTGATGGGGACAGTGTAGAGGGAGCTTTACTCTGTATCTAACCCCGTGCTGTACCTGTCCTGGGAGTGTTTGATGGGGACAGTGTAGAGGGAGCTTTACTCTGTATCTAACCCCGTGCTGTACCTGTCCTGTGAGTGTTTGATGGGGACAGTGTAGAGGGAGCTTTACTCTGTATCTAACCCCGTGCTGTACCTGTCCTGGGAGTGTTTGATGGGGACAGTGTAGAGGGAGCTTTACTCTGTATCTAACCCCGTGCTGTACCTGTCCTGGGAGTGTTTGATGGGGACAGTGTAGAGGGAGCTTTACTCTGTATCTAACCCCGTGCTGTACCTGTCCTGGGAGTGTTTGATGGGGACAGTGTAGAGGGAGCTTTACTCTGTATCTAACCCCGTGCTGTACCTGTCCTGGGAGTGTTTGATGGGGACAGTGTAGAGGGAGCTTTACTCTGTATCTAACCCCGTGCTGTACCTGTCCTGGGAGTGTTTGATGGGGACAGTGTAGAGGGAGCTTTACTCTGTATCTAACCCCGTGCTGTACCTGTCCTGTGAGTGTTTGATGGGGACAGTGTAGAGGGAGCTTTACTCTGTATCTAACCCCGTGCTGTACCTGTCCTGGGAGTGTTTGATGGGGACAGTGTAGAGGGAGCTTTACTCTGTATCTAACCCCGTGCTGTACCTGTCCTGGGAGTGTTTGATGGGGACAGTGTAGAGGGAGCTTTACTCTGTATCTAACCCCGTGCTGTACCTGTCCTGGGAGTGTTTGATGGGGACAGTGTAGAGGGAGCTTTACTCTGTATCTAACCCCGTGCTGTACCTGTCCTGGGAGTGTTTGATGGGGACAGTGTAGAGGGAGCTTTACTCTGTATCTAACCCCGTGCTGTACCTGTCCTGGGAGTGTTTGATGGGGACAGTGTAGAGGGAGATTTACTCTGTATCTAACCCCGTGCTGTACCTGTCCTGTGAGTGTTTGATGGGGACAGTGTAGAGGGAGCTTTACTCTGTATCTAACCCCGTGCTGTACCTGTCCTGGGAGCGTTTGATGGGGACAGTGTAGAGGGAGCTTTACTCTGTATCTAACCCCGTGCTGTACCTGTCCTGTGAGTGTTTGATGGGGACAGTGTAGAGGGAGCTTTACTCTGTATCTAACCCCGTGCTGTACCTGTCCTGGGAGTGTTTGATGGGGACAGTGTAGAGGGAGCTTTACTCTGTATCTAACCCCGTGCTGTACCTGTCCTGGGAGTGTTTGATGGGGACAGTGTAGAGGGAGCTTTACTCTGTATCTAACCCCGTGCTGTACCTGTCCTGGGAGTGTTTGATGGGGACAGTGTAGAGGGAGCTTTACTCTGTATCTAACCCCGTGCTGTACCTGTCCTGGGAGTGTTTGATGGGGACAGTGTAGAGGGAGCTTTACTCTGTATCTAACCCCGTGCTGTACCTGTCCTGGGAGTGTTTGATGGGGACAGTGTAGAGGGAGCTTTACTCTGTATCTAACCCCGTGCTGTACCTGTCCTGGGAGTGTTTGATGGGACAGTGTAGAGGGAGCTTTACTCTGTATCTAACCCCGTGCTGTACCTGTCCTGGGAGTGTTTGATGGGGACAGTGTAGAGGGAGCTTTACTCTGTATCTAACCCCGTGCTGTACCTGTCCTGGAGTGTTTGATGGGGACAGTGTAGAGGGAGCTTTACTCTGTATCTAACCCCGTGCTGTACCTGTCCTGGGAGTGTTTGATGGGGACAGTGTAGAGGGAGCTTTACTCTGTATCTAACCCCGTGCTGTACCTGTCCTGGGAGTGTTTGATGGGGACAGTGTAGAGGGAGCTTTACTCTGTATCTAACCCCGTGCTGTACCTGTCCTGGGAGTGTTTGATGGGGACAGTGTAGAGGGAGCTTTACTCTGTATCTAACCCCGTGCTGTACCTGTCCTGGGAGTGTTTGATGGGGACAGTGTAGAGGGAGCTTTACTCTGTATCTAACCCCGTGCTGTACCTGTCCTGGGAGTGTTGGATGGGCACAGTATAGAGGGGGCTTTACTCTGTATCTAACCCCGTGCTGTACCAGTCCTGGGAGTGTGTGATGGGACAGTGTAGAGGGAGCTTTATTCAGTATCTAACCCCGTGCAGTACCTGTCCTGGGAGTGTTTGATGGGGACAGTGTAGAGGGAGCTTTACTCTGTATCTAACCTCGTGCTGTACCTGTCCTGGGAGTGTTTGATGGGGACAGTGTAGAGGGAGCTTTACTCTGTATCTAACGCTGTTCTGTACCTGTCCTGGGAGTGTTTGATGGGGACAGTGTAGAGGGAGCTTTACTCTGTATCTAACCCCGTGCTGTACCTGTCCTGTGAGTGTTTGATGGGGACAGTGTAGAGGGAGCTTTACTCTGTATCTAACCCCGTGCTGTACCTGTCCTGGGAGTGTTTGATGGGGACAGTGCAGATCAAGCTTTACTCTGTATCTAACCCCGTGCTGTACCTGTCCTGGGAGTGTTTGATGGAACAGTTTAGAGGCTCTTTACTCTGTATCTAACCCCGTGCTGTACCTGTCCTGTGAGTGTTTGATGGGGCCAGTGTAGTGGGAGCGTTATTCTGTATCTAACCCTGTGCTGTACATGTCCTGGGAGTGTTTGATGGGGACAGTGTAGAGGGAGCTTTACTCTGTATCTTACCCCATGCTGTACCTATTTTGGGAGTGTTTAATGGGGACATTGTAGTTGGAGCTTTACTCTGTATCTAACCCCGTGCTGTACCTGTCCTGGGAGTGTTTGATTGGGGCAATGTAGAGGGAGCTTTACTCTGTATCTAACCCCGTGCTGTACCTGTCCTGGAGTGTTTGATGGGGACAGTGTAGAGGGAGCTTTACTCTGTATCTAACCCCGTGCTGTACCTGTCCTGGGAGTGTTTGATGGGGACAGTGTAGAGGGAGCTTTACTCTGTATCTAACCCCGTGCTGTACCTGTCCTGGGAGTGTTTGATGGGGACAGTGTAGAGGGAGCTTTACTCTGTATCTAACCCCGTGCTGTACCTGTCCTGGGAGTGTTTGATGGGGACAGTGTAGAGGGAGCTTTACTCTGTATCTAACCCCGTGCTGTACCTGTCCTGGGAGTGTTTGATGGGGACAGTGTAGAGGGAGCTTTACTCTGTATCTAACCCCGTGCTGTACCTGTCCTGGGAGTGTTTGATGGGGACAGTGTAGAGGGAGCTTTACTCTGTATCTAACCCCGTGCTGTACCTGTCCTGGGAGTGTTTGATGGGGACAGTGTAGAGGGAGCTTTACTCTGTATCTAACCCCGTGCTGTACCTGTCCTGGGAGTGTTTGATGGGGACAGTGTAGAGGGAGCTTTACTCTGTATCTAACCCCGTGCTGTACCTGTCCTGGGAGTGTTTGATGGGGACAGTGTAGAGGGAGCTTTACTCTGTATCTAACCCCGTGCTGTACCAGTCCTGGGAGTGTTTGATGGGAACAGTGTAGAGGTAGCTTTAATCTATATCTAACCCCGTGCTGTACCTGTCCTGGGAGTGTTTGATGGGGACAGTGTAGAGGGAGCTTTACTCTGTATCTAACCCCGTGCTGTACCTGTCCTGGGAGTGTTTGATCGGGACAGTGTAGAGGGAGCTTTACTCTGTATCTAACCCCGTGCTGTACCTGTCCTGGGAGTGTTTGATGGGGACAGTGTAGAGGGAGCTTTACTCTGTATCTAACCCCGTGCTGTACCTGTCCTGGGAGTGTTTGATGGGGACAGTGTAGAGGGAGCTTTACTCTGTATCTAACCCCATGCTGTACCTGTCCTGGGAGTGTTTGATGGGACAGTGTAGAGGGAGCTTTACTCTGTATCTAACCCCGTGCTGTACCTGTCCTGGGAGTGTTTGATGGGGACAGTGTAGAGGGAGCTTTACTCTGTATCTAACCCCGTGCTGTACCTGTCCTGGGAGTGTTTGATGGGGACAGTGTAGGGGAGCTTTACTCTGTATCTAACCCCGTGCTGTACCTGTCCTGGGAGTGTTTGATGGGGACAGTGTAGAGGGAGCTTTACTCTGTATCTAACCCCGTGCTGTACCAGTCCTGGGAGTGTTTGATGGGGACAGTGTAGAGGAGCTTTACTCTGTATCTAACCCCGTGCTGTACCTGTCCTGGGAGTGTTTGATGGGGACAGTGTAGAGGAGCTTTACTCTGTATCTAACCCCGTGCTGTACCTGTCCTGTGAGTGTTTGATGGGGACAGTGTAGAGGGAGCTTTACTCTGTATCTAACCCCGTGCTGTACCTGTCCTGGGAGTGTTTGATGGGGACAGTGTAGAGCGAGCTTTAATCTATATGTAACCCCATGCTGTACCTGTCCTGGGAGTGTTAGATGGGGACAGTGTAGAGGGAGCTTTACTCTGTATCTAACCCCGTGCTGTACCTGTCCTGTGAGTGTTTGATGGGGACAGTGTAGAGGGAGCTTTACTCTGTATCTAACCCCATGCTGTACGAGCCCTGTGAGTGTTTGATGAGGACAGTGTAGAGGGAGTTTTACTCTGTATCTAACCCCATGTTGTACCTGTTCTGTAAGTGTTTGATGCGAACAGTGTAGAGGGAGCTTTACTCTGTATCTAACCCCGTGCTGTACCCGCCCTGTGAGTGTTTGATGGGGACAGTGTAGAGGGATCTTTACTCTGTATCTAACCCTGTGCTGTACCCGCCCTGTGAGTGTTTGATGGGGACAGTGTAGAGGGATCTTTACACTGTATCTAATCCCGTGCTGTACCTGTCCTGGGAGTGTTTGATGGGGACAGTGTAGAGGGAGCTTTACTCTGTATCTAACCCCGTGCTGTACCTGTCCTCTGAGTGTTTGATGGGAACAGTGTAGAGGGAGCATTAATCTATATCTAACCCCGTGCTTTACCTGTCCTGGCAGTGTTTGATGGGGGCAGTGGAGAGGGAGCCTTAATCTATATCTATCTCCGTGCTGTACCTGTCCTGGGAGTGTTTGATGTGGACAGTGTACAGGGTGCATTACCCTGTATCTAACCCCGTGCTGTACCTGTCCTGGGAGTGTTTGATGGGGACAGTGTAGAGGGAGCTTTACTCTGTGTCTAACCCAGTGCTGTACCTGTCCTGGGAGTGTTTGATGGGGACAGTGTAGAGGGAGCTTTACTCTGTATCTAACCCCGTGCTGTACCTGTCCTGGGAGTGTTTGATGGGGACAGTGTAGAGGGAGCTTTACTCTGTATCTAACCCCGTGCTGTACCTGTCCTGGGAGTGTTTGATGGGGACAGTGTAGAGGGAGCATTAATCTATATCTAACCCCGTGCTTTACCTGTCCTGGCAGTGTTTGATGGGGGCAGTGGAGAGGGAGCCTTAATCTATATCTATCTCCGTGCTGTACCTGTCCTGGGAGTGTTTGATGTGGACAGTGTACAGGGTGCATTACCCTGTATCTAACCCCGTGCTGCACCTGCCCTTGGAGTGTTTGATGGGGACAGTGTAGAGAGAGCTTTACTCTGTATCTAACCCCGTGCTGTACCTGTCCTGGGTGTGTTTGATGGGGACAGTGTAGAGGGTGCTTTACTCTGTATCTAACTCCGTGCTGTACCTGTCCTGGGAGTGTTTGATGGGGACAGTGTAGAGGGAGTTTTACTCTGTATCTAACCGCATGCTGCACCTGCCCTTTGAGTGTTTGATGGGGACAGTGTAGAGGGAGCTTTACTCTGTTTCTAACCCCGTGCTGTACCTGTCCTGGGTGTGTTTGATGGGGACAGTGTAGAGGGAGCTTTACTCTGTATCTAACCCCGTGCTGTACCTGTCCTGGGAGTGTTTGATAGGGACAGTGTAGAGGGAGCTTTACTCTGTATCTAACCCCGTGCTGTTCCCGTCCAAGGAGTGTTTGATGGGGACAGTGTAGAGGGAGCTTTACTCTGTATCTAACCCCGTGCTGTACCAGCCCTGTGAGTGTTTGATAGGGACAGTGTAGAGGGAGCTTGACTCTGTATCAAACCCCATGCTGTACCTGTCTTGGGAGTGTTTGATGGGGACAGTGTAGAGTGAGCTTTACTCTGTATCTAACCCCGTGCTGTACCTGTCCTGGGAGTGTTTCATAGGTACAGTGTAGAGGGAGCTTTAATCTGTATCTAACCCCGTGCTGTACCAGTCCTGGGAGTGTTTGATGGGGACAGTGTAGAGTGAGGTTTACTCTGTATCTAACCCAGTGCTGTACCTGTCCTGGGAGTGTTTGATGGGGACAGTGTAGAGGAAGCTTTACTCTCTATCTAACCCCGTGCTGTACCTGTCCTGTGAGTGTTTGATTGCGACAGTGTAGAGGTAGCTTTAATCTATATCTAACCCCGTGCTGCACCTGTCCTGGCAGTGTTTGATGGGGACAGTGTAGACGGAGCTTTAATCTATATCTAACCCCGTGCTGCACCTGTCCTTGCAGTGTTTGATGGGGACGGCGTAGAGGGAGCCTTACTCTGTATCTAACCCCATGCTGTACCTGCCCTGGGAGTGTTTGATGGGGACTGCGTAGAGGGAGCTTTACTCTGTATCTAACCCCGTGCTGTACCTGTCCTGGGAGTGTTTGATGGGGACAGTGTAGAGCGAGCTTTACTCTGTATCTAACCCTGTGCTGTACCTTTCCTGGGAGTGTTTGATGTGGACAGTGTAGAGGGAGCTTTACTCTGTATCTAACCCAGTGATGTACCTGTCCTGGCAGTGTTTGATGGGGACAGTGTAGAGGGAGTTTTAGTCTGTATCTAACCCCGTTCTGTACCTGCCCTGGGAGTGTTTGATGGGGACAGAGTAGGGGAAGCTTTACTCTGTATCTAACCCCGTGCTGTACTTGCCCTGGGAATGTTTGATGTGGTCAGTGAAGAGGCAGCTTTACTCTGTATCTAACCCCATGCTGTACCCGCCCTGTGAGTGTTTGATGGGGGACAGTGTAGAGGGAGCTTTACTCTGTATCTAACCCCGTGCTGTACCTGTCCTGTGAGTGTTTGATGGGGACAGTGTAGAGGGAGCTTTACTCTGTATCTAACCCCGTGCTGTTCCTGTCCAAGGAGTGTTTGATGGGGACAGTGTAGAGGGAGCTTTACGCTGTATCTTACCCTGTGCTGTACCAGTCCTGGGAGTGTTTGATGGGAACAGTGTAGAGGTAGCTTTAATCTATATCTAACCCCGTGCTGTACCTGTCCTGGCAGTGTTTGATGGGGACAGTGTAGACGGAGCTTTAATCTCTATGTAACCCCGTGCTGTACCTGTCCTGGGAGTGTTTGATGGGGACAGTGTAGAGGGAGTTTTACTCTGTATCTAACCCCATGCTGTACCTGCCCTGGGAGTGCTTGATGGGGACAGAGTAGGGGGAGCTTTACTCTGTATCTAACCCCGTGCTGTACTTGCCCTGGGAATGTTTGATGTGGACAGTGTAGAGGCAGCTTTACTCTGTATCTAAACCCATGCTGTACCTGTCCTGTGAGTGTTTGATGGGGACGGTGTAGAGGGAGCTTTACTCTGTACCTAACCCTGTGCTGTACCTGTCCTGGGAGTGTTTGATGGGGACAACGTAGAGGGATCTTTACCCTGTATCTAACCCCGTGCTGTACCTGTCCTGGGAGTGTTTGATGGGGACAGTGTAGAGGGAGCTTTACTCTGTATCTAACCCTGTGCTGTACCTGCCCTGGGAATGTTTGATGGGGACAGTGTAGAGGGAGCTTTACTCTGTATCTAACCCTGTGCTGTACCTGCCCTGGGAATGTTTGATGGGGACAGTGTAGAGGGAGCTTTACTCTGTATCTAACCCTGTGCTGTACCTGTCCTGGGAGTGTTTGATGGGGACAGTGTAGAGGGAGCTTTACTCTGTATCTAACCCCGTGCTGTACCTGTCCTGGGAGTGTTTGATGGGGACAGTGTAGAGGGAGTTTTACTCTGTATCTAACCCCGTGCTGTACCTGTCCTGGGAGTGTTTGATGGGGACAGTGTAGAGGGAGCTTTACTCTGTATCTAACCCCGTGCTGTACCTGTCCTGGGAGTGTTTGATGGGGACAGTGTAGAGGGAGATTTACTCTGTATCTAACCCCGTGCTGTACCTGTCCTGGGAGTGTTTGATGGGTACAGTGTAGAGGGAGCTTTACTCTGTATCTAACCCCGTGCTGTACCTGCCCTGGGAATGTTTGATGGGGACAGTGTAGAGGGAGCTTTACTCTGTATCTAACCCTGTGCTGTACCTGTCCTGGGAATGTTTGATGGGGACAGTGTAGAGGGAGCTTTACTCTGTATCTAACCCCGTGCTGTACCTGTCCTGGGAGGGTTTGATGCGAACAGTGTAGAGGGAGCTTTACTCTGTATCTAACCCCGTGCTGTACCTGTCCTGGGAGTGTTTGATGGGGACAGTGTAGAGGGAGCTTTACTCTGTATCTAACCCCGTGCTGTACCTGTCCTGGGAGTGTTTGATGGGGACAGTGTAGAGGGAGCATTAATCTATATCTAACCCCGTGCTTTACCTGTCCTGGCAGTGTTTGATGGGGGCAGTGGAGAGGGAGCCTTAATCTATATCTATCTCCGTGCTGTACTTGTCCTGGGAGTGTTTGATGTGGACAGTGTACAGGGTGCATTACCCTGTATCTAACCCCGTGCTGCACCTGCCCTTGGAGTGTTTGATGGGGACAGTGTAGAGGGAGCTTTACTCTGTATCTAACCCCGTGCTGTACCTGTCCTGGGTGTGTTTGATGGGGACAGTGTAGAGGGTGCTTTACTCTGTATCTAACTCCGTGCTGTACCTGTCCTGGGAGTGTTTGATGGGGACAGTGTAGAGGGAGTTTTACTCTGTATCTAACCGCATGCTGCACCTGCCCTTTGAGTGTTTGATGGGGACAGTGTAGGGGGAGCTTTACTCTGTTTCTAACCCCGTGCTGTACCTGTCCTGGGTGTGTTTGATGGGGACAGTGTAGAGGGAGCTTTACTCTGAATCTAACCCCGTGCTGTACCTGTCCTGGGAGTGTTTGATGGGGACAGTGTAGAGTGAGGTTTACTCTGTATCTAACCCAGTGCTGTACCAGCCCTGTGAGTGTTTGATAGGGACAGTGTAGAGGGAGCTTGACTCTGTATCAAACCCCATGCTGTACCTGTCTTGGGAGTGTTTGATGGGGACAGTGTAGAGTGAGGTTTACTCTGTATCTAACCCAGTGCTGTACCTGTCCTGGGAGTGTTTGATGGGGACAGTGTAGAGGAAGCTTTACTCTGTATCTAACCCCGTGCTGTACCTGTCCTGTGAGTGTTTGTTGGGGACAGTGTAGAGGGAGCTTTACTCTGTATCTAACCCCGTGCTGTACCTGTCCTGAGAGTGTTTGATGGGGACGGTGTAGAGGGAGCTTTACTCTGTATCTAACCCCATGCTGTACCTGTCCTGTGAGTGTTTGTTGGGGACAGTGTAGAGGGAGTTTTACTCTGTATCTAACCCTGTGCTGTACCTGTCCTGGGAGTGTTTGATGGGGTCAGCGTAGAGGAAGCTTTACTCTGTATCTAACCCTGTGCTGTACCTGTCCTGGGAGTGTTTGATGGGGTCAGCGTAGAGGAAGCTTTACTCTGTATCTAACTCCGTGCTGTACCTGTCCTGGGAGTGTTTGATGGGGACAGTGTAGAGGGAGCTTTACTCTGTATCTAACCCCGTGATGTACCTGTCCTGGCAATGTTTGATGTGGACAGTGTAGAGGGAGTTTTACTCTGTATCTAACCCCGTGCTGTACCTGCCCTGGGAGTGTTTGATGGGGACAGAGTAGGGGGAGCTTTACTCTGTATCTAACCCCGTGCTGTACTTCCCCTGGGAATGTTTGATGTGGACAGTGAAGAGGCAGCTTTACTCTGTATCTAAACCCATGCTGTACCTGTCCTGGGAGTGTTTGATGGGGACAGTGTAGAGGTAGCTTTAATCTATATCTAACCCCGTGCTGTACCGGTCCTGGCAGTGTTTGATGGGTACAGTGTAGAGGAAGCTTTACTCTGTATCTAACCCCGTGCTGTACCTGTCCTGTGAGTGTTTGATGCGGACAACGTAGAGGGAGCTTTACTCTGTACCTAACCCCGTGCTGTACCTGCCTTGGGAGTGTTTGATGGGGTCAGTGTCGAGGGAGCTTTAGTCTGTATCTAACCCCGTGATGTACCTGTCCTGGCAGTGTTTGATGGGGACAGTGTAGAGGGAGTTTTACTCTGCATCTAACCCCGTGCTATACCTGTCCTGGGTGTGTTTGATGGGGACAGTGTAGAGGGATCTTTACTCTGTATCTAACCCTGTGCTGTACTTGCCCTGGGAATGTTTGATGTGGACAGTGAAGAGGCAGCTTTACTCTGTATCTAACCCCGTGCTGTTCCTGTCCTAGGAGTGTTTGATGGGTACAGTGTAGAGGGAGCTTTACGCTGTATCTAACCCCGTGCTGTACCTGTCCTGGGAGTGTTTGATGGGGACAGTGTAGAGGTAGCTTTAATCTATATCTAACCCCGTGCTGCACCTGTCCTGGGAGTGTTTGATGGGGACAGTGTAAACGGAGCTTTAATCTATATCTAACCCCGTGCTGCACCTGTCCTGTGAGTGTTTGATGGGGACGGCGTAGAGGGAGCTTTACTCTGTATCTAACCCTGTGCTGTACCTGTCCTGGGAATGTTTGATGGGGACAGTGTAGAGGGAGATTTACTCTGTACCTAACCCCGTGCTGTACTTGCCCTGGGAATGTTTGATGTGGACAGTGTATAGGCAGCTTTACTCTGTATCTAACCCCGTGCTGTACCTGTCCTGTGAGTGTTTGATAGGGACAGTGTAGAGGGAGCTTTACTCTGTATCTAACCCCGTGCTGTACCTGTCCTGGGAGTGTTTGATGGGGACAGTGTAGAGGGAGCTTTACTCTGTATCTAACCCCGTGCTGTACCTGTCCTGGGAGTGTTTGATGGGGACAGTGTAGAGGGAGCTTTACTCTGTATCTAACCCCGTGCTGTACCTGTCCTGGGAGTGTTTGATGGGGACAGTGTAGAGGGAGCTTTACTCTGTATCTAACCCCGTGCTGTACCTGTCCTGGGAGTGTTTGATGGGGACAGTGTAGAGTGAGCTTTACTCTGTATCTAACCCCGTGCTGTACCTGTCCTGGGAGTGTTTGATGGGGACAGTGTAGAGGGAGTTTTACTCTGTATCTAACCCCGTGCTGTACCTGCCCTGTGAGTGTTTGATGGGGACAGTGTAGAGGGAGCTTTAATCTGTGTCTAACCCTGTGCTGTACCTGTCCTGGGAGTGTTTGATGGGGACAGTGTAGAGGGATCTTTACTCTGTATCTAACCCCGTGCTGTACCTGTCCGGGGAGTGTTTGATTGGAAGAGTGTAGAGGGAGCTTTCTTCTATATCTAAACCCGTGCTGTACCTGTCCTGGCAGTGTTTGATGGGGACAGTGTAGACAGAGCTTTAATCTATATGTAACCCCGTGCTGTACCTTTCCTGGGAGTGTTTGATGGGGACAGTGTAGAGGGAGCTTTACTCTGTATCTAGCCCCGTGCTGTACCTGTCTGTGGAGTGTTTGTTTGGCACAGTCTAGAGGCAGCTTTACTCTGTATCTAAACCCATGCTGTACCTGTCCTGTGAGTGTTTGATAGGAACAGTGTAGAGGGAGCTTTATTCTGTATCTAAAACCGTGCTGTTCCCCTCCTAGGAGTGTTTGATGGGGACAGTGTAGAGGGAGCTTTTCTCTGTATCTAACCCCGTGCTGTACCAGTCCTGGGAGTGTTTGATGGGAACAGTGTAGAGGTAGCTTTAATCTATATCTAACCCCGTGCTGTACCTGTCCTGGCAGTGTTTGATGGGGACAGTGTAGATGGAGCTTTATTCTGTACCTAACCCCGTGCTGTACCTGTCCTGGGAGTGTTTGATGGGGACAACGTAGAGGGATCTTTACTCTGTACCTAACCCCGTGCTGTACCTGTCCTGTGAGTGTTTGATGGGGACAGTGTCGAGGGAGCTTTACTCTGTATCTGACCCTGTGCTGTACCTGTCCTGGGAGTGTTTCATGGGGACAGAGGAGGGGGAGGTTTACTCTGTATCTAACCCCGTGCTATACTTGCCCTGGCAATTTTTGATGGGGACAGTGTATAGGGAGCTTTACTCTGTACCTAACCCCGTGCTGTACCTGTCCTGTGAGTGTTTGATGGGGACAGTGTCGAGGGAGCTTTATTCTGTATCTAACCCCGTGCTGTACCTGTCCTGGGAGTGTTTGATGGGGACAGTGTAGACGGAGCTTTACTCTGTATCTAACCCCGTGCTGTACCTGTCCTGGGAGTGTTTGATGGGGACGGTGTAGAGGGCGCTTTACTCTGTATCTAACCCCGTGCTGTACCTGCCCTTGGAGTGTTTCATGGGGACAGAGGAGGGGGAGCTTTACTCTGTATCTAACCCCGTGCTGTACCTGTCCTGGGAGTGTTTGATGGGGACAGTGTAGAGGGAGCTTTACTCTGTATCTAACCCCGTGCTGTACCTGTCCTGGGAGTGTTTGATGGGGACAGTGTAGAGGGAGCTTTACTCTGTATCTAACCCCGTGCTGTACCTGTCCTGGGAGTGTTTGATGGGGACAGTGTAGAGGGAGCTTTACTCTGTATCTAACCCCGTGCTGTACCTGTCCTGGGAGTGTTTGATGGGGACAGTGTAGAGGGAGCTTTACTCTGTATCTAACCCCGTGCTGTACCTGTCCTGGGAGTGTTTGATGGGGACAGTGTAGAGGGAGCTTTACTCTGTATCTAACCCCGTGCTGTACCTGTCCTGGGAGTGTTTGATGGGGACAGTGTAGAGGGAGCTTTACTCTGTATCTAACCTCGTGCTGTACCTGTCCTGGGAGTGTTTGATGGGGACAGTGTAGAGGGAGCTTTACTCTGTATCTAACCCCGTGCTGTACCCTCCCTGTGAGTGTTTGAAGTTGACAGTGTAGAGGGAGCTTTACTCTGTATCTAACCCCGTGCTGTACCTGTCCTGGGAGTGTTTGATGGGGACAGTGTAGAGGGAGCTTTACTCTGTATCTAACCCCGTGCTGTACCTGTCCTGTGAGTGTTTGATAGGGACAGTGTAGAGGGAGCTTTACTCTGTATCTAACCCCGTGCTGTACCTGTCCTGGGAGTGTTTGATGGGGACAGTGTAGAGGGAGCTTTACTCTGTATCTAACCCCGTGCTGTACCTGTCCTGGGAGTGTTTGCTGGGGACAGTGTAGAGGGAGATTTACTCTGTATCTAACCCCGTGCTGTACCTGTCCTGGCAGTGTTTGATGGGGACAGTGTAGACGGAGCTTTAATCTCTATGTAACCCCGTGCTGTACCTGTCCTGGGAGTGTTTGATGGGGACAGTGTAGAGGGAGTTTTACTCTGTATCTAACCCCATGCTGTACCTGTCCTGGGAGTGTTTGATGGGGACAGAGTAGGGGGAGCTTTACTCTGTATCTAACCCCGTGCTGTACTTGCCCTGGGAATGTTTGATGTGGACAGTGTAGAGGCAGCTTTACTCTGTATCTAAACCCATGCTGTACCTGTCCTGTGAGTGTTTGATAGGAACAGTGTAGAGGGAGCTTTATTCTTTATCTAACACCGTGCTGTTCCCGTCCTAGGAGTGTTTGATGGGTACAGTGTAGAGGGAGCTTTACTCTGTATCTAACCCCGTGCTGTACCAGTCCTTGGAGTGTTTGATGGGGAAAGTATAGAGGGAGCTTTACTCTGTATCTAACCCCGTGCTGTACCTGTCCTGGGAGTGTTTGATGGGGACAACGTAGAGGGATCTTTACCCTGTATCTAACCCCGTGCTGTACCTGTCCTGTGAGTGTTTGATGGGTACAGTGTAGAGGGAGCTTTACTCTGTATCTAACCCCGTGCTGTACCTGCCCTGGGAGTGTTTGATGGGGACAGTGTAGAGGGAGCTTTACTCTGTATCTAACCCCGTGCTGTACCTGTCCTGGGAGTGTTTGATGGGACAGTGTAGAGGGAGCTTTACTCTGTATCTAACCCCGTGCTGTACCTGTCCTGGGAGTGTTTGATGGGGACAGTGTAGAGGGAGCATTAATCTATATCTAACCCCGTGCTGTACCTGTCCTGGGAGTGTTTGATGGGGACAGTGTAGAGGGAGCTTTACTCTGTATCTAACCCCGTGCTGTACCTGTCCTGGGAGTGTTTGATGGGGACAGTGTAGAGGGAGCATTAATCTATATCTAACCCCGTGCTTTACCTGTCCTGGCAGTGTTTGATGGGGGCAGTGGAGAGGGAGCCTTAATCTATATCTAACCCCGTGCTGTACTTGTCCTGGGAGTGTTTGATGTGGACAGTGTACAGGGTGCATTACCCTGTATCTAACCCCGTGCTGCACCTGCCCTTGGAGTGTTTGATGGGGACAGTGTAGAGGGAGCTTTACTCTGTATCTAACCCCGTGCTGTACCTGTCCTGGGTGTGTTTGATGGGGACAGTGTAGAGGGTGCTTTACTCTGTATCTAACTCCGTGCTGTACCTGTCCTGGGAGTGTTTGATGGGGACAGTGTAGAGGGAGTTTTACTCTGTATCTAACCGCATGCTGCACCTGCCCTTTGAGTGTTTGATGGGGACAGTGTAGGGGGAGCTTTACTCTGTTTCTAACCCCGTGCTGTACCTGTCCTGGGTGTGTTTGATGGGGACAGTGTAGAGGGAGCTTTACTCTGAATCTAACCCCGTGCTGTACCTGTCCTGGGAGTGTTTGATGGGGACAGTGTAGAGTGAGGTTTACTCTGTATCTAACCCAGTGCTGTACCTGTCCTGTGAGTGTTTGATAGGGACAGTGTAGAGGGAGCTTGACTCTGTATCAAACCCCATGCTGTACCTGTCTTGGGAGTGTTTGATGGGGACAGTGTAGAGTGAGCTTTACTCTGTATCTAACCCCGTGCTGTACCAGTCCTGGGAGTGTTTGATGGGGACAGTGTAGAGTGAGGTTTACTCTGTATCTAACCCAGTGCTGTACCTGTCCTGGGAGTGTTTGATGGGGACAGTGTAGAGGAAGCTTTACTCTGTATCTAACCCCGTGCTGTACCTGTCCTGTGAGTGTTTGTTGGGGACAGTGTAGAGGGAGCTTTACTCTGTATCTAACCCCGTGCTGTACCTGTCCTGAGAGTGTTTGATGGGGACGGTGTAGAGGGAGCTTTACTCTGTATCTAACCCCATGCTGTACCTGTCCTGTGAGTGTTTGTTGGGGACAGTGTAGAGGGAGTTTTACTCTGTATCTAACCCTGTGCTGTACCTGTCCTGGGAGTGTTTGATGGGGTCAGCGTAGAGGAAGCTTTACTCTGTATCTAACCCTGTGCTGTACCTGTCCTGGGAGTGTTTGATGGGGTCAGCGTAGAGGAAGCTTTACTCTGTATCTAACTCCGTGCTGTACCTGTCCTGGGAGTGTTTGATGGGGACAGTGTAGAGGGAGCTTTACTCTGTATCTAACCCCGTGCTGTACCTGTCCTGGGAGTGTTTGATGTGGACAGTGTAGAGGGAGTTTTACTCTGTATCTATCCCCGTGCTGTACCTGCCCTGGGAGTGTTTGATGGGGACAGAGTAGGGGGAGCTTTACTCTGTATCTAACCCCGTGCTGTACCTCCCTGGGAATGTTTGATGTGGACAGTGAAGAGGCAGCTTTACTCTGTATCTAAACCCATGCTGTACCTGTCCTGGGAGTGTTTGATGGGGACAGTGTAGAGGTAGCTTTAATCTATATCTAACCCCGTGCTGTACCGGTCCTGGCAGTGTTTGATGGGTACAGTGTAGAGGAAGCTTTACTCTGTATCTAACCCCGTGCTGTACCTGTCCTGTGAGTGTTTGATGCGGACAACGTAGAGGGAGCTTTACTCTGTACCTAACCCCGTGCTGTACCTGCCTTGGGAGTGTTTGATGGGGTCAGTGTCGAGGGAGCTTTAGTCTGTATCTAACCCCGTGATGTACCTGTCCTGGCAGTGTTTGATGGGGACAGTGTAGAGGGAGTTTTACTCTGCATCTAACCCCGTGCTATACCTGTCCTGGGTGTGTTTGATGGGGACAGTGTAGAGGGATCTTTACTCTGTATCTAACCCTGTGCTGTACTTGCCCTGGGAATGTTTGATGTGGACAGTGAAGAGGCAGCTTTACTCTGTATCTAACCCCGTGCTGTTCCTGTCCTAGGAGTGTTTGATGGGTACAGTGTAGAGGGAGCTTTACGCTGTATCTAACCCCGTGCTGTACCTGTCCTGGGAGTGTTTGATGGGGACAGTGTAGAGGTAGCTTTAATCTATATCTAACCCCGTGCTGCACCTGTCCTGTGAGTGTTTGATGGGGACGGCGTAGAGGGAGCTTTACTCTGTATCTAACCCTGTGCTGTACCTGTCCTGGGAATGTTTGATGGGGACAGTGTAGAGGGAGATTTACTCTGTACCTAACCCCGTGCTGTACTTGCCCTGGGAATGTTTGATGTGGACAGTGTATAGGCAGCTTTACTCTGTATCTAACCCCGTGCTGTACCTGTCCTGTGAGTGTTTGATAGGGACAGTGTAGAGGGAGCTTTACTCTGTATCTAACCCCGTGCTGTTCCCGTCCTGGGAGTGTTTGATGGGGACAGTGTAGAGGGAGCTTTACTCTGTATCTAACCCCGTGCTGTACCTGTCCTGGGAGTGTTTGATGGGGACAGTGTAGAGGGAGCTTTACTCTGTATCTAACCCCGTGCTGTACCTGTCCTGGGAGTGTTTGATGGGGACAGTGTAGAGTGAGCTTTACTCTGTATCTAACCCCGTGCTGTACCTGTCCTGGGAGTGTTTGATGGGGACAGTGTAGAGGGCGCTTTACTCTGTATCTATCCCCGTGATGTACCTGTCCTGGCAGTTTTTGATGGGGACAGTGTAGAGGGAGCTTTACTCTGTATCTAACCCTGTGGTGTACCTGTCCTGGGAGTGTTTGATGGGGACAGTGTAGAGGGAGTTTTACTCTGTATCTAACCCCGTGCTGTACCTGCCCTGGGAGTGTTTGATGGGGACAGAGTAGGGGGAGCTTTACTCTGTATCTAACCCCGTGCTGTACCTGTCCTGTGAGTGTTTGACGGGGACAGTGTAGAGGGAGCTTTAATCTGTGTCTAACCCTGTGCTGTACCTGTCCTGGGAGTGTTTGATGGGGACAGTGTAGAGGGATCTTTACTCTGTATCTAACCCCGTGCTGTACCTGTCCGGGGAGTGTTTGATTGGAAGAGTGTAGAGGGAGCTTTCTTCTATATCTAAACCCGTGCTGTACCTGTCCTGGCAGTGTTTGATGGGGACAGTGTAGACAGAGCTTTAATCTATATGTAACCCCGTGCTGTATCTTTCCTGGGAGTGTTTGATGGGGACAGTGTAGAGGGAGCTTTACTCTGTATCTAGCCCCGTGCTGTACCTGTCTGTGGAGTGTTTGTTTGGCACAGTCTAGAGGCAGCTTTACTCTGTATCTAAACCCATGCTGTACCTGTCCTGTGAGTGTTTGATAGGAACAGTGTAGAGGGAGCTTTATTCTGTATCTAAAACCGTGCTGTTCCCCTCCTAGGAGTGTTTGATGGGGACAGTGTAGAGGGAGCTTTTCTCTGTATCTAACCCCGTGCTGTACCAGTCCTGGGAGTGTTTGATGGGAACAGTGTAGAGGTAGCTTTAATCTATATCTAACCCCGTGCTGTACCTGTCCTGGGAGTGTTTGATGGGGACAGTGTAGATGGAGCTTTATTCTGTACCTAACCCCGTGCTGTACCTGTCCTGGGAGTGTTTGATGGGGACAACGTAGAGGGATCTTTACTCTGTACCTAACCCCGTGCTGTACCTGTCCTGTGAGTGTTTGATGGGGACAGTGTCGAGGGAGCTTTACTCTGTATCTGACCCTGTGCTGTACCTGTCCTGGGAGTGTTTCATGGGGACAGAGGAGGGGGAGGTTTACTCTGTATCTAACCCCGTGCTATACTTGCCCTGGCAATTTTTGATGGGGACAGTGTATAGGGAGCTTTACTCTGTATCT
>NW_024470726.1:3166215-3223620 GCF_017639515.1 Carcharodon carcharias
GGGCAAGAGGCCGGAATTGGAGGAGCGCAGAGAACTCGGAGGGTTGTGTGGCTAGAGGGGGTTACAGAGATAGGGAGGTGTGGAGGGGCTGGAGGAGGTTACAGAGATAGGGAGGGGTGTAGGGGCTGGAGGAGGTTACAGAGATAGGGAGGGGGGTGTAGGGGCTGGAGGGGGTTACAAAGATAGGGAGGGGTGTAGGGACTGGAGGAGGTTACAGAGATAGGGAGGGGCGTAGGGGCTGGAGGAGGTTACAGAGATAGGTAGGGGCATAGGGGCTGGAGGAGGTTACAGAGATAGGGAGGAGTGTAGGGGCTGGAGGAGGTTACAGAGATAGGGAGGGGTGTAGGAGCTGGAGGAGGTTACAGAGATAGGGAGGGGTGTAGGGGCTGGAGGAGGTTACAGGGATAGGGATGGGTGCAGGGGCTGGAGGAGGTTACAGGGATAGGGATGGGTGCAGGGGCTGGAGGAGGTTACAGAGATAGGGAGGAGTGTAGGGGCTGGAGGAGGGTACAGAGATAGGGAGGGGTGTAGGCGCTGGAGGAGGTTACAGAGATAGGGAGGGGTGTAGGGGCTGGAGGAGGTTACAGGGATAGGGATGGGTGCAGGGGCTGGAGGAGGTTACAGAGATAGGGAGGGGTGTAGGGGCTGGAGGAGGTTACAGAGATAGGGAGGGGTGTAGGGGCTGGAGGAGGTTACAGGGATAGGGAGGGGTGTAGGGGCTGGAGGCGGTTACAGAGATAGGGAGGGGTGTAGGGGCTGGAGGAGGTTACAGATATAGGGAGGGGTGTAAGGGCTGGAGGAGGTAACAGAGATAGGGAGGGGTGTAGGGGCTGGAGGAGGTTACAGAGATAGGGAGGGGTGTAGGGGCTGGAGCAGGTTACAGGGATAGGGAGGGGTGTAGGGGGCTGGAGGAGGTTACAGAGATCAGGAGGGGTGTAGGGGATGGAGGAGACGGGGTCGGTGGTGGGGGGACATGGGGCACAGATGGATTTGAAAAGCAGGATAAGACTTTATAAATCAGTGTGAATATGTTGTGCACCAGTCACATGACCATCGTCTGCAGCAAACCCCTGGTTATACAACTTGGAATTGGCCCCTTTACAGAAAGGGCTGTGGGCAGGAGAGGAATAAAGCCCCAGCCCACCCTCAAACCACCCCCACCCACCTCCACCCCACCAAAGCCACCCCCACCCCAGGAAATAGTTTCTCTCCATCGAGCCGACCAAATCCTTCATTCATCTCAAACCCCTCGATTCGATCACCCCTTCACCTCCCAGCCTCGAGGGGAAACAAGCCGAGTGCGTGAGTGACCCGCCCTCGGCACCTACACCGAGTACGGGGCCTCACACCGGCTGCCAAACAACGGTCCCGAAAGCTCCTGCATTTATCTAGCGCCTTTCACAGCCTCAGGCCGCAAAGTGTTCCACTGCCAACGGAACACTGTCTCGATGCGCACTCCCCGTTGTGATGCAGGAAACGCGGCAGCCAATCTGTGCACAGCAAGATCCCACAAACAGCGATGTGAAAACAACCCGGGTCATCGGGAATTGGTTGAGGGATAAGTATTGGGCCCCAGCACACGGAGGGAGAACTCCCGACCCCCACCCCCTTCCAACAGGGGCCATGGGATCTTCTACATGCTCGGTTTAACTTCTCATCCTGAAAGACAGCACCTCAGACACTGTGCCACTCCCTCAGTACTGACCCTCCGACAGTGCCGCACTCCCACAGTACTGACCCTCCGACAGTGCCGCACTCCCACAGTACTGACCCTCCGACAGTGCCGCACTCCCACAGTACTGACCCTCCGACAGTGCCGCACTCCCACAGTACTGACCCTCCGACAGTGCCGCACTCCCACAGTACTGACCCTCCGACAGTGCCGCACTCCCACAGTACTGACCCTCCGACAGTGCCGCACTCCCACAGTACTGACCCTCCGACAGTGCCGCACTCCCACAGTACTGACCCTCCGACAGTGCCGCACTCCCACAGTACTGACCCTCCGACAGTGCCGCACTCCCACAGTACTGACCCTCGACAGTGCCGCACTCCCA
The DNA here is from genome assembly GCF_017639515.1 of Carcharodon carcharias. Classification (NCBI taxonomy): domain Eukaryota; kingdom Metazoa; phylum Chordata; class Chondrichthyes; order Lamniformes; family Lamnidae; genus Carcharodon; species Carcharodon carcharias. Next base: position 3,168,273 of record NW_024470726.1, read on the forward strand.
CAGTACTGACCCTCCGACAGTGCCGCACTCCCACAGTACTGACCCTCCGACAGTGCCGCACTCCCACAGTACTGACCCTCCGACAGTGCCGCACTCCCACAGTACTGACCCTCCGACAGTGCCGCACTCCCACAGTACTGACCCTCCGACAGTGCCGCACTCCCACAGTACTGACCCTCCGACAGTGCCGCCACTCCCACAGTACTGACCCTCCGACAGTGCCGCACTCCCACAGTACTGACCCTCCGACAGTGCCGCACTCCCACAGTACTGACCCTCCGACAGTGCCGCACTCCCACAGTACTGACCCTCCGACAGTGCCGCACTCCCACAGTACTGACCCTCCGACAGTGCCGCACTCCCACAGTACTGACCCTCCGACAGTGCCGCACTCCCACAGTACTGACCCTCCGACAGTGCCGCACTCCCACAGTACTGACCCTCCGACAGTGCCGCACTCCCACAGTACTGACCCTCCGACAGTGCCGCACTCCCACAGTACTGACCCTCCGACAGTGCCGCACTCCCACAGTACTGACCCTCCGACAGTGCCGCACTCCCACAGTACTGACCCTCCGACAGTGCCGCACTCCCACAGTACTGACCCTCCGACAGTGCCGCACTCCCTCAGTACTGGGACCGCGAGTGTTGGGCCGGGAATACAAGGAGGCTGAAGATGGCCGATGACTGGAGGGGCCGGCGTTAATCTTCCCTCCCCACTCAGGGTGTGACAGGAGCTGAGGGGGGAGCATCACCTACCTTCCATCGGAGGAGGAGGATGTTGACGATGGCGATGAGGGGACAGGGCCCGTTCTCGCTCTGGGTTATCAATGGCGTCTTCTCCCCTTTCCAACTGATCCACTTGACCAGGTAGAAGGTGCTGGCCGGGTCGCTCCGGGAGGCTTCCGGCCTGCATGGTGACCCCGAAGGTGGAGGAGGGGTGTCCGAATCGGCCGCCCCCTCCCCTCCGCTGGCCAGGCCCGCCCCGGGCTCTGCCGAGGCCAGCGGCTCGGGGCCTCCGCCTCCCGACCCCTGACCCTCGCCCTCCTCGCTCGTAGCGGAGGCCGGAGGGCTCTCGGGCCGCCCTGCCTCCCCCTCCGGCCCCTTCCCATCGCCCGTGGGGTGCCCGGCGGCCGCGGGGTCTGGCTTCCCGCCGATTGGCTGTCCGGAGGCGGTGGTCACGCCCCCCTCCACATCAACGCTGCCCCCATGTCGGATGTGGTCTTCCTCCATGACAGACGCCCCCCCTCGCCCTCTTGGGCCGTGGCCAAGTCTTGGAGGCCTGCCGATTCCCTCGCTTCCCCCAGCCCGCTCCTGGGGTCGGCCTCGGGGTTGTCTCGACCCACTGGCCAACTTGGGATTCCACCCCCGCCCCCTTCAGTTCCCTGGCCGGCGACGCCAAATCGGTGGTCGGCCCGGCAAAGTTTGGCGTTCGGTCTCCCAGCCGCTAGCTCCTCCTTAACCTCTTGGCTCCTTTAACCTGGCGATTCGAGTCCCCGCTCAGCCTCGCCGGGGCTAATTTCCGAGACGGGGGGCGCCGGGGGATCTGCTGCCCTCCCAAACGTTGTCACTTTATCTGCCCTTCCTCATCTCTCATTCCCCCCCCCCCCCGCCCACCTCCCTCCCTCCCAACACTTCCTTCCTCCCTCCCTCCCTTCGATCTCTAGGCTTTGCTTAACCCACTCCCCTCCCCTCCCCACCGGACCCGATCCCAGTGACGAGACCCCACCCCACCCCACCCCACAATCCGTTCGAACGCAGCTCCGCCTCCCAGACGCTTAAGTCCCGCTCTTTTCTCTGCCTGGGTCTACGACCGAGAACGTTGGCGGCGGTGAGCGGGCGTGTCGGGGGCGCTTTTATCCGCCAACCCTCCCTTCCCTCCCCCACGAAGACGAGGAGGAGGACGTGCCAAGGATGTGGGTCTCCCTCCGCCTCTTGCCCAGTTATGGCTCAAAGTATTTCATTCGCATATAGCCTACCGGCCCAAACCATCCTTTCCGCTTGACACCCAACCCCGCCCCTCCCCCACCCCCACCCCCTGACACCCAACCCCTCCCCTCCCCCACTTTATCCCTCCCCAATGGACCCCTCCCCCCTCCACTTGGAGCTGCTGACGTCAGGAGAGCCCTGATACACCCCAAAGTTCACACACGGGATGGGGGGGGGGGGGGGAAATTGGTCTGAAATCGGCCAATGACCCCCCAGGTGGGTGGACACTCGGTGGGAATGGCGGATCCTGAGGTAAACCCTGTGCCTTTCCCCCGCCCAGTTCCCGTTTAAATCAAAGAACCGAATAAATTTGCACAGCGGCCGTCAAACCGGAAATGAAAACCCCCGCCCCGGAAGACGAGGAGGGTGCGGCTGGCGCCAAGAGAACACTTCCTGCTCCTCCCTTCGTCCCCCCCCCCCCCCCCTCCCGCCGAGGAGCGCTTAGCGCCCCCACCGCCCACCGGCGGTCTGGAGGACCTCATTGCAGCTCAATGCCCCATTGGCCACTTCAACGATTCCAGAGCCATAAAAATTGGGGAGAGGGAGGGAGAGAGAGAGAGAGAGAGAGAAACAAATCAGCCTCACAAACCATGAAATGATTTGGAATTCCCAGGACGGAGAGCGGGCCATTCGGCCCCTCTGCTCCGTGCTGGTGTTTCCGCCCCACACGAGGCTCCTCCCACCCCCATCACCATATCCTTCTATTCCTGTCTCCCTCGTGAGTTTATCCAGCTTCCCCCCCTCCCCCCCCCCCACTTCAATCCATCTCTGCGATTCACCTCGACCACTCCTACGGATTTACCAGGGACTGTCTTATATTGATGACCCCCCCCCCCCCTCTAGTTGTGGTCTCTCCCTCCCCACGAGTGGAAACATCTTCTCTACGTCGACCCTATCGAAACCCCTTTCCAGAATTTTAAAGACCTCGATCAGGTCACCCCCTCGGCCTCCTCCTTTCTAGAGAGAAGAGCCCCCGGCCTGTTCAGCCTCTCCTGATGGTTATAACCTCTTCGTTCTTGTATCCTCCATCTGAATGGTTTATTCGCACCTCCTCCAGTGTCTCAATATTGTTTTTATAATACAGAGACCAGCACTGTGGAGGGGGGGGGGGGATGGGGGTGGGGGTGGTGGGGGATGGGGGGGGTGGGGTAGAATGTGGGGGGATGCAGGGAGGTGGGGGGTTGCTGGGGGAGATGGGTAGGGTGTAGGAGGGATGTGGGGGGTTGGGGGGATGGGGTTGTAGGGGGTGGGGGGGGGTGTGGGTGGGATGGGGGTGGGGGGGATGGGGTGGGGGTGGGGGGGTATGGGGCTGTGGGGGAGGTTATGGGGGTGGGGTGGGGGGGGTATGGGGCTGTGGGGGAGGTTGTGGGGGATGGGGGTGGGGTGGGGGGGTATGGGGCTGTGGGGGAGGTGGGGGATGGGGGTGGGGTGGGGGGGTATGGGGCTGTGGGGGAGGTTATGGGGGTGGGGTGGGGGGGTATGGGGCTGTGGGGGAGGTTATGGGGGTGGGGTGGGGGGGTATGGGGCTGTGGGGGAGGTTGTGGGGGATGGGGGTGGGGTGGGGGGTATGGGGCTGTGGGGGAGGTTGTGGGGGATGGGGGTGGGGTGGGGGGGTATGGGGCTGTGGGGGAGGTTGTGGGGGATGGGGGTGGGGTGGGGGGTATGGGGCTGTGGGGGAGGTTGTGGGGGATGGGGGTGGGGTGGGGGGTATGGGGCTGTGGGGGAGGTTGTGGGGGATGGGGGTGGGGTGGGGGGGTATGGGGCTGTGGGGGAGGTTATGGGGGTGGGGTGGGGGGGTATGGGGCTGTGGGGGAGGTTATGGGGGTGGGGTGGGGGGGTATGGGGCTGTGGGGGAGGTTGGGAGGGATGGGGGTGGGGGTTGCGGGGGTATGGGGGATGAGGGATGTGGGGGGGGGGTGGCGGGGATGGGACTGTAGGGGGTGGGGGGGATGGGGTTGTAGGGGGTGTGGGTGGGATGGGGGTGGGGGGGATGGGGGTGGGGTGTATGGGGCTGTGGGGGGGTTGGGGGTGGGGTGGGGGGGTATGGGGCTGTGGAGGGGGTTGGGGGGATGGAGGGGGGGTGGGGGGTGGAGTGTGGGGGCTGGTGGGGGGGTTGGGGGTGGGGTGGGGGTTGGGGGGGATGAGGGTGTGGGGGGGGATGGGTGGGGGGTGGAGTGTGTGGGCTGGTGGTGGGGGGTGGTGGGGGGTTGGGGGGGGTGGGGGGTATGGGGGGATGAGGGTGTGGGGGGGGATGAGGGTGTGGGGGGGGGATGGGTGGGGGGTGGAGTGTGGGGGCTGGAGGGCTGGTGGGGGGTTGGGGGTGGGGTAGGGGTTGGGGGGGATGGGGGTGGGGTGGGGGGGGTATGAGGGTGTGGGGGGGGGTGGGGGATGGGTGGGGGGTGGAGTGTGGGGGCTGGTGGCGGGGGGGGGGGGGCCGTGAGTTCTCCCCCGTTGTCCTGGGGCCAATAATTACCGCGTGACCCGCCTCAGCCCATTCGGCCCGTCCTCACTTTGCTGTTTGTGGGAGCTTGCTGTGCGCTCCTTGGCGGCTCCGGCCTTTCCAGCAGCGCCTGCGCTCAGTCCAGAGGTCAGACCGGGGTCAGGGGTCGGGGGGGGGGGTGGGAGGGGGGTGAACCTGTGGCATCTAAACCCCTGCCGGAAACCCCCCCCCCCCCACCAACTCTCCGCTGCTGTGTCCCCCTCTGAGTGACGCAGATGCCTGAGCAGCGGGCACTACCACACCCAGTTGAATAGCGCTGGGGCGGGGTCAAGGCTGGAAACCAAGCGGCTTCGACTGGGAGCTGAGAATTTGTCCCAGGCAGCCAGGAGCCGCTGTTCGAGAGCTCGGTGCCCGGTCCCCTGCAGAGTAGACGACAGCTCACAGAACCGTCTCCGTCTGCTGCACATTCCAAAGTCACTCGTTGGAATTTGAAAGATTCAACGACCTTGAGGCACGCGCGTGACCCTTGGGCAGCCTTCAACGCGGGACCGGCACTCCCTCTCCTTACACAAGCCTCTCCGGGAGGCCCTGCTTTAACCCGGCTCCCGGGTCTGTCCGAAACAGGCTGTAGACCCGAAGGAAAAGGTGTCAGTTTGTTTGGGTCAGGGGTTTGGATTGTGTGTGTTTCGCACATTGTGAGGCAGAAGGAGTGAGACAGAGAGAAGAGAGAGAGAGAGGGTGGGGGGAGAGATAGAGATGGCAGAGAGGGAAAGGGAGAGAACGAGAGGGGAGAGAGAGAGTGGGGGAGAGAGAGAGAGAGGGGGAGAGAGAGAGAGGGGGGGAGAGAGAGAGAGAGGGAGAGAGGAAGAGAGAGAGGGAGAGAACGAGAGGGGAGAGAGAGAGTGGAGGAGAGAGAGAGAGAGGGAGAGAGAGAACAAGAGGGGAGATAGAGAGAGAGAGAGAGAGAGGGGGAGAGAGAGAGAGGGAGGGAGAGAGAGAGACAGGGAGAATGAGAGACAGAGAGAAGGAGAACGTGAGAGGGAGAGGGAGAGAAACAGACTGGCTGAGAGGGAGAGGGAGAGAGAGGGGGGAGGGAGAGAGAGGGGGGGAGAGAGATGGAGAATGACAGAGAGAGAGGGAGAGAGACAGAGTGGCAGAGACGGAGAGAGAGGGAGATAGAGAGAGAGATAGAGAGAGGGAGAGAGACAGAGACAGGTAGAATGAGAGAGAGAGAGGGAGAGATAGAGAGGGAGAGATAGAGAGGGAGGGAGAGAGAGTGGGGAAAGAGAGGGGGAGGGAGAGAGAGGGGGAGGGAGAGAGACAGGGAGAATGACAGAGAGAGAGCGGGAGAGAGATAGAGATGGCAGAGAGGGAAAAAGAGAAAGGGAGAGAGAGAACAAGAGGGGAGAGAGAGTCAGGGGAAATGAGAGAGAGAGAGCAAGAGAAACAGAATGGCAGAGAGAGAGAGAGAGGGAGAGAGAGAGGAAACGAAAGAGAGAGGGGGTGGGGGGAGAGAGAGGGACAGGGAGAATGACAGGGAGAGAGGCAGAGATGGAGAGAGAGGGAGATAGAGAGACATAGAGAGAGAGAGAGAGACAGGTAGAATGAGAGAGAGAGTGGCAGAGAGAGAGAGAGTGGCAGAGAGAGAGAGAATGGGAGAGAGAGATAGGGAGACTGAGGGAGAGAGAGGCAGGAGAGTGATTGAGGGACAGAGAGAGAGAAAGAAAAACAGAGGCAGAGAAAGAAAGAAAAACAGAGGCAGAGAGAGTTAAAGGCACAAGGAGGAAGAAGGACAGAGAGAGAACAAAACAGAGAGAAACAGGGAGAAAGAGAGAATGAGAGGCAAAAATAGATAGAATGAGACAGAGAATGAGAAAGGGTGAGAGACAGAGAGATGGAAAAAGAGACAGTGAGACAAAGACTGAGGGAAAGAGGGATAGGTGGAGAGAGAGACAATGAGAAAGACTGATAGAAGAGACACAGAGACAGAAAGAGAGAGAGAGATAGAAACAGAGAAAACAATGGAAGAGAGAGTGACAGAGAGAATGAGGGAGAGACAGGCAGAGAGAGATGGAGAGAGACAGAGAGAGATGGAGGGAAAGAGAGAGAGTCAGAGTGGCGAGAGACAGAGAGAAAGAGATAGCGAACGGCAGGGAGGGCGAGAGAGACTCAGAGACAGACAGCGACAGAGATACTGACAGAGGGGACATGCAATGGAGAGAGAGTGACATAGAGAGATGGACAGAGAGGCAGACAGAGAGAGAGAGAGAGACAGATGGAGACAATTTACCGTTAAAGTTACATTTTGCCAACTCCAGCATGATGCCACCACCAAACACATCTTCCCTTCACCCCCCTGGCGGCATTCCATAGGGATCGTTCCCTCTGGGACACCCTGGTCCACTCCTCCATCACCCCCTACACCTCAACCCCCTCCCATGGCACCTTCCCATGCAACCGCAGAAGGTGCAACACCTGCCCCTTTACTTCCCCCCTCCTCACCATCCAAGGGTCCAAACACTCCTTTCAAGTGAAGCAGCATTTCACTTGCACTTCCCTCAATTTAGTCTACTGCATTCGCCACTCCCAATGCGGTTTCCTCTACATTGGAGAGACCAAACGCAGACTGGGTGACCGCTTTGCAGAACACCTTCGGACTGTCCACAAGCACGACCCAGACCTCCCTGTCGCTTGCCATTTTAACACTCCACCCTGCTCTCATGCCCACACGTCCGTCCTTGGCCTGCTGCATTGTTCCAGTGAAGCTCAACACAAACTGGAGGAACAGAACCTCATCTTCCAACTAGGCACTTTACAGCCTTCCAGACTGAATATTGAGTTCAACAACTTTAGATCATGAACTCTCTCCTCCATCCCCACCCCCTTTCCGATCCCCTTTTTTTCCAATAATTTATGTAGATTTTTCTTTTCCCACCTATTTCAATTATTTTTAAATGTATTTCCATCCATTGTTTTATCTCTACCTTTTAGCCTATTTCGATTCCTTCACCCCAACTGCACTAGGACTATCTGTACCTTGCTCGTTCTGCTTTCTACCCTTAATTAGCACATTCCTTAGATAATATCACCACCTTCAACACCTCTTTGTCCTTCTGTCTGTGACAGCTTTTGGTTATCTCCACCTATCACTGGCCCTCTATCCAGCTCTACTTGTCCCACCCCCCCTTAAACCAGCTTGTATTTCACCCCTTCCTATTTCTCCTTAGTTCTGTTGAAGGGTCATGAGGACTCGAAACGTTAACTGTGTCCCTCTCCGCAGATGCTGCCAGACCTGCTGAGTTTTTCCAGGTATTTCTGTTTCTGTTTTTGTTTAACATTTCTGTCAAGCAGCTCCAGTTAATTAATGAGGTAACTAGTAAGAACCGGGTTGTCTAACCAGCGGTGCTAACTCTTATTGGGAGAGTCTTGGCTCATACAAATACAGGTGGTCTGGCTAAGTGCACCATGTTAACATGCTCGAGCATAATGGCTCATTACTGCTTGAGACGGGTGTGTGATCTTGGGAATTTGGTGAGTGAGGGAATTCGGCACAGTGAGGGAGGAGGTCCTGTTCTGACCTTTTAGATGAAAGGTAATAAATTATTTCATAAATTTCAGCGGGATCATGGGGAGACTCAAATAATTCAATGGAGTGTACTCCCAGGATCAAGCATGAAAGATTACACACCAAATCCATCATGGGGTTCAAAACTCTCCGCGGGCTTGTGCCCTCCCTGTCTCTGTAACCTCCTCCAGCCCCTACAACCCCTCCCTATCTCTGTAACCTCCTCCAGCCCCTACACCCCTCCCTATCTCTGTAACCTCCTCCAGCCCCTACACCCATCCCTATCTCTGTAACCTCCTCCAGCCCCTACAACCCCTCCCTATCTCTGTAACCTCCTCCAGCCCCTACAACCCCTCCCTATCTCTGTAACCTCCTCCAGCCCCTACACCCCTCCCTATCTCTGTAACCTCCTCCAGCCCCTACACCCCTCCCTATCTCTGTAACCTCCTCCAGCCCTTCCAACCCCTCCCTATCTCTGTAACCTCCTCCAGCCCCTACACCCCTCCCTATCTCTGTAACCACCTCCAGCCCCTACACCCCTCCCTCTCTCTGTAACCTCCTCCAGTCCCTACACCCCTCCCTATCTCTGTAACCTCCTCCAGCCCCTACACCCCTATCTCTGTAACCTCCTCCAGCCCCTACACCCCTCCCTATCTCTGTAACCTCCTCCAGCCCCAACATCCCTCCCTATCTCTGTAACCTCCTCCAGCTCCTACACCCTTCCCTATCTCTGTAACCTTCTCCAGACTCTACACCCCTTCCTATCTCTGTAACCTCCTCCAGCCCCAACACCCCTATCTCTGTAACCTCCTCCAGCCCCTACACCCCTCCCTATCTCTGTAACCTCCCCCAACCCCTACACCCCTCCCTATCTCTGTAACCTCCCCCAGCCCCTACACCCCTCCCTATCTCTGTAACCTCCTCCAGCCCCTACACCCCTCCCTATCTCTGTAACCTCCTCCAGACCCTACACCCCTCTCTATCTCTGTAACCTCCTCCAGACCCTACACCCCTCCTTTTCTCTGCAACCTCCTCCAGCCCCAACACCCCTCCCTATCTCTGTAACCTCCTCCAGCCTCTACACTTCTCCTTATCTCTGTAACCTCCTCCAGCCCTTACACCCCTCCCTATCTCTGTAACCTCCTACAGACCCTACACCCCTCCCTATCTCTGTACCCTCCTCCAGCCCCTACATCCCTCCCTATCTCTGTAACCACCTCCAGCACCCCACACCCCTCCGCGCTCTCTGATCTCCTCCAATTCCAGACTCTTGCCCATCCCCTGATTCCCATCGCTCCACCATTGGCGGCCGTGCCTTCAGCTGCCTGGGTGGGGGGCCCTGAGCTCTGGAATTCCCTCCCTAAACCTCTCCGTGTCTCCCTCTCCTCCTTTAAGACACTCCTTAAAACCAGCCTCTCTGACCGAGATTTGGGTCACCCCATCCCTAATATCTCCTCACGCAGCTCGGGATCAGATTCTGTAGATAATACTCCTGTCAAGCACCTTAGGATGCTTAATTTTGTTGAAGGCGCTATACAAATGCAAGTTCTTGTTCTGGTTGTCAGTGGTTCAAGTCTGTGCCAAGGAGGGAGTTAGACAAAGGTCAGAGGTTATGATGCGGCTTGGGATCCTCAACAGGCTGTGCCGATCTGCGGTGTTCTGCTCTGATTGGACAGTGAGGGATGGAGTCACAACCACCATGCTGACCCTGGTCCGGAATCACCATGTGAGTCTCCCAGCAACAAGTACAGTGTAACCTCCTCCAGCCCTCCCTATCTCTGTAACCTCCTCCAGCCCTCCCTATCTCTGTAACCTCCTCCAGCCCTCCCTATCTCTGTAACCTCCTCCAGCCCTCCCTATCTCTGTAACCTCCTCCAACCCTCCCTATCTCTGTAACCTCCTCCAGCCCTCCCTATCTCTGTAACCTCCTCCAGCCCCTACACCCCTCCCTATCTCTGTAACCTCCTCCAGCCCCTACACCCCTCCCTATCTCTGTAACCTCCTCCAGCCCCTACACTCCTCCCTATCTCTGTAACCTCCTCCAGCCCCTACACCCCTCCCTGTCTGTGTAACCTCCTCCAGCCCCTACACCCCTCCCTATCTCTGTAACCTCCTCCAGCCCCTACACCCCTCCCTATCTCCGTAACCTCCTCCAGCCCCTACACCCCTCCCTATCTCTGTAACCTCCTCCAGCCCCTCCATATCTCTGTAACCTCCTCCAGCCTCTACACTCCTCCCTATCTCTGTAACCTCCTCCAGCTCCTACACCCCTCCCTATCTCTGTAACCTCCTCCAGTCCCTACACCCCCTCCCTATCTCTGTAACCTCCTCCAGCCCCTCCATATCTCTGTAACCGCCTCCAACCCCAACACCCCTCCCTATTTCTGTAACCTCCCCCAGCCCCTACACCCCTCCCTATCTCTGTAACCTCCTCCAGCCCCTACACCCCTCCCTATCTCTGTAACCTCCTCCAGCCCCTACACCTTTCCCTATCTCTGTAACCTCCTCCAGTTCCTACACCCCTCCCTATCTCTGTAACCTCCTCCAGCCCCTGCACCCCCTCCCTCACTGTAACCTCCTCCAACCCCAACACCCCTCCCTATCTCTGTAACCTCCTCCAGCCCCTACACCCTCCCTATCTCTGTAACCTCCTCCAGCCCCTACACCGCGGCCTATCTCTGTAACCTCCTCCAGCCCCTACACACCTCCATATTCCTACGTGGCTCTGGGCCAAATATTAAAGCCCCACTGGCCCTGGGATGTATTACAGCTCACAAGGTGCTATATAAATGCAGGATGTTGTCGGCAGGACAGACTGTCATGTTGTGGGGTGGGTGACCTTTCCCAAGGTCTGGGTCCAGAGATGTTTCATCAGAATCAGGAGTGGGAGTAGGCTATTCAGCCCATCGAGCCTAGCGGCTGTGGGATATTTTACATCCACCCCAGGTGGCAGACGGGGGCCTCAGTCTATTATTTCACTTCCGACAGTGCGGCGCTCCCTCAGTACTGACCCTCCGACAGTGCGGCACTCCCTCAGTACTGACACTCCGATGGTGCAGCACTCCCTCAGTACTGACCCTCCGACAGTGCGGCGCTCCCTCAGTACTGACACTCCGATGGTGCAGCACTCCCTCAGTACTGACCCACTCCATAAGATCGTGGCTGATCCGAATGTAGCCCTAACTCCAATTTCTCCCACCATCACCCTCAGCCCCCTCATCGATCAAAAATCTGTCTGACTCAGCCTCGGGCATCAGAGACCCGGCCTCCACCTCGCTCTCTGTGGGGGGAGGGGAGAGGATTTCACAGACCGACCATGCTCTTTTCCTCCTCACCTCCAACCTTAATGGAGACCCCCTTCCTCTTGAACTGTGCTCCCCTCCCTCCACCCCCGCCCCCACGAATGAGGGGGAAACATGCTCTCAGCACCCGCCCTGTCGAATCGGCCCCCTCCCACAGAATCTGACCCATTCCGACCAGGAGTCCTGAGAGATGGAAAGTTTCCTCACGGAGTTGGGTTTCCGTTTGGCAGGTGCCCAGTGACAGGTTCAAGGACTATGGCATTCCGAATGCCAGCTGGAACCCGGACATGATGGCGCTGTACCGCCGGTACATGGCATGGACCGAGGACGGCTCCTGGAAGAGGCTCCCCTCCTACAACCGGGCCCTCAGGCAGGGTAAGCAACGCCGCTCCGGTGTCAGCGCTCCCTCAGTACTGACCCTCCGACAATGTGGCACTCCCTCAGTACTGACCCTCCGACAGTGCAGCGCTCCCTCAGTACTGACTCTCCGACAGTGCGGTGCTCCCTCAGTACTGACCCTCCGACAATGTGGCACTCCCTCAGTACTGACCCTCCGACAGTGCGGCGCTCCCTCAGTACTGACCCTCCGACAGTGCAGCGCTCCCTCAGTACTGACTCTCCGACAGTGCGGTGCTCCCTCAGTACTGACCCTCCGACAGCGCGGCGCTCCCTCGGTACTGACCCTCTGACAGTGCAGCGCTCCCTCAGTACTGACCCTCCGACAGTGCGGCACTCCCTCAATACTGACCCTCCGACAGTGCGGCACTCCCTCAGTACTGACCCTCCGACAGTGCAGCGCTCCCTCAGTACTGACTCTCCGACAGTGCGGTGCTCCCTCAGTACTGACCCTCCGACAGCGCGGCGCTCCCTCGGTACTGACTCTCCGACAGTATGGCACTCACTCAGTACTGACCCTCCGACAGTGCAGTGCTCCCTCAGTACTGACCCTCCGACAGTGTGGCGCTCCCTCAGTACTGACCCTCTGACAGTGCGGCACTCCCTCAGTACTGACCCTCCGACAGTGCGGCACTCCCTCAGTACTGACCCTCCGACAGTGTGGCGCTCCCTCAGTACTGACTCTCCGACAGTGCGGCACTCCCTCAGTACTGACCCTCCGACAGTATGGCACTCACTCAGTACTGACCCTCCGACAGTGCAGTGCTCCCTCAGTACTGACCCTCCGACAGTGTGGCGCTCCCTCAGTACTGACCCTCCGACAGTGCGGCACTCCCTCAGTACTGACCCACCGACAGTGCGGCACTCCCTCAGTACTGACTCTCCGACAGTGCGGCACTCCCTCAGTACTGACCCTCCAACAGTGCAGCACTCTCTCAGTACTGACCCTCCAACAGTGCAGCACTCCCTCAGTACTGACCCTCCGACAGTGCAGCACTCCCTCAGTACTGACCCTCCGACAGTGCGGCACTCCCTCAGTACTGACCCTCCAACAGTGCGGTGCTCCCTCAGTACTGACCCTCCCACAGTGCGGTGCTCTCTCAGTACTGACCCTCCGACAGTGCGGCGCTCCCTCAGTACTGACCCTCCGACAGTGCAGCGCTCCCTCAGCACTGACCCTCCGACAGTGCAGCGCTCCCTCAGTACTGACCCTCCAACAGTGCAGCGCTCCCTCAGTACTGACCCTCCAACAGTGCAGCGCTCCCTCAGTACTGACCCTCCAACAGTGCAGCGCTCCCTCAGCGCTGGCACTGAGAGTATTCCCCTGTTATAGGGCTTGGGTCTCTCGAGTCGGGATTCGAACCTGGGACCTTCTGACTTAAGAGATGAGAGAGGTGCCCACTGAGCCATGGCTCTCACCTATAACAACAGTTAATAGAAACAGGCCATTCAGCCCTTCTCCTCCATGCTGGTGTTTCTGCCCTACACGAGCTTCCTCCCACGCCCCCCCCCCCATCTCTCCAATCCCCATATCCTTCTATTCCTTTCTCTCCCATGGGTTTATCCAGCTCCCCCCCCGGCTTCAATCCATCTCTGCGATTCACCTCGACCACTCCCCATGGGAGCGAGTCCCACATTCTCCCCACTCCCCGTGGGAGCGAGTCTCACATTCTCCTCGCGGGAGTGAGTCCCGCATTCTCCCCACTCCCCGTGGGAGTGAGTCCCACATTCTCCCCACTCCCCGTGGGAGCGAGTCCCACATTCTCCCCTCCCCATGGGAGCGAGTCTCACATTCTCCTCACGGGAGGGAGTCCCACATTCTCCCCACTCCCCACGGGAGCGAGTCCCACATTCTCCCCGCTCCCCATGGGAACGAGTCCCACATTCTCCCCGCAGGAATGAGTCCCTCATTCTCCCCACTCCCCGTGGGAGCGAGTCACACATTCTCCCCGCTCTCTGTGGGAGCGAGTCCCACATTCTCCCCACTCTCTGGGTAAAGACGTTTCTCCTGAATTCCCCATTGGATTTATCAGTGACTGTCTTATATTGATGGCACCCCCCTAGTTCTGGTCTCTCCCCCAACAAGTGGAAACATCTTCTCTATGTCGACCCTAGCATATTTCTCTAACCTGTCTCCTCCTGGCTCCAAACATCTTCTGGAGGTTGTGAAGGGCTCTATATAAAGGCAGGTTGTTTTGTAACTATTCCAGATCGAGATCCAGAGAGCCCCAATCGATTGTTCACCAGGAATACAGATGTGGAGGGATCCTGCTTTGAGTACGCCATGTTCCTGAACGCGTCGGAGAGAAGGATTCTGTGTATATTCCAGCCTGGACCATTATTGGAGGGACCCCCCTGGTGAGTATCGGATGGGGTGTGAGGGCTTTGACCAGCGTATTGCTGGATCCATCTGAAGCAAATCCCTCTACCTTTTCCAAACCTACCTCCCTGCCCTGAGATTTAAACCCTGCAGGATTGAATTTCCCACGTTGGTGTCTCACCTAGAAGACGGCACCTTCAACAGTGTGGCACTCACTCAGTACCGACCCTCTGAAAGTGCGGTGCTCTCTCAGTACTGGCCCTCCAACAGTGCAGCACTCCCTCAGTACTGACCCTCCGACAGTGCGACACTCCCTCAGTAACGAACCTCCGACAGTGCAGCGCTCCCTCAGTACTGACCCTCCGACAGTGCAGCACTCCCTCAGTACTGACCCTCCGACAGTGCGGTAATCCCACAATCCCGGTGAGATGTGCTGGTGGGGGTGGGGGCTGGGGGGGAGAGATACGGGGCCCCGGGGGAGCAGGGTTGGGCCGGTGGGTGGTCGGATGTGGCCGTGCCTGGTATCATCCCCCTCCCTCCATCCCCCCACCGGCCCCCGGGGACTGTGGGAGGGGGGGGGAACCGTGAGGCGGACGAGGCTTATTCTCTGGTTCTCTCTGTCTCCCCAGCCACACCCATGGTGGTGCCATCTTCACCCTGCTTGATGGGGTAGCGGGGACATGTGCATACGCTACCATGGGCCCTGTCCTTACAGCCAACGTCAATGTCAACTTCCAGAGGTAAGCTGCGGTGACTGTCCTGCAGGGGGTGGAGTGGGGGCAATATAGGGGGAGTGGCATAACGAGTGGGGTAATAATGATGGGCCCGCCTCACTCTGTCTGTCTGTCCAGCCCTGTGCCTTTAGGGTCTACAGTCCTGATCGAAGCTCGCATCGAGAGGGTAGTCGACAGAAAGATATTCATGTCCTGTCTCATCACCAGCGGCATCAGCCCCAAGGTTCATGTGGACGGCAGCAGTAAGCAGACTCAGACTGGTCGCGCTCTCTGATTGAAACCTATAAGGGGTCTTGACGGGGTGGATGTGGAGGGTGTTTCCCCTTGTGGGAGAATCTAGAATGAGGCGGGGGGGAGAGGGTCACTGTTTAAAAAAATAAGGGGGTCGCCCCCATTTAAGACAGACTTGAGGAGAGATTTTTTTTCTCTTGTGAGCCTTTGGAACTCTCTTCCTCGAAGGGTGGTGGAAGCCAAGGCTTTGAATATTTTTTAGGCTGAGTGAGATAGATTCTGGATAAGCGAGGTGGGGGTGGGGTGGGGGGTGAAAGGTTATCGGGGGGGTTAGGCAGGAATGTGGGGTTCAGGCCACAATCAGGTCAGCGGCGATCTTACTGAGCGGTGGAGCAGAAATTGAACTGGACCCAGTCATATAAATACTGTGGCTACAAGAGCTGGTCAGAGGCTGGGAATCCTGTGGTGAGTAACTCACCTCCTGACTCCCCAAAGCCTGTCCACCATCTACAAGGCACAAGTCAGGAGTGTGATGGAATACTCCCCACTTGCCTGGATGAGTGCAGCTCCCACAACACTCAAGAAGCTCGACACCATCCAGGACAAAGCAGCCCCGCTTGATCGGCACCCCAACCACAAACATTCACTCCCTCCACCACCGATGCACAGTAGCAGCAGTGTGTGTACCATCTACAAGATGCACTGCAGCAACTCACCAAGGCTCCTTAGACAGCACCTTCCAAACCCACGACCTCTACCATCTAGAAGGACAAGGGCAGCAGACACATGGGGAACACCACCACCTGCAAGTTCCCCTCCGAGCCACTCACCATCCTGACTTGGAAATATATCGGCCGCTTGGAAATATATCGGCCGTTCCTTCACTGTCGCTGGGTCCAAATCCTGGAACTCCCTCCCTAACAGCACGGTGGGTGTACCGACACCACAGGGACTGCAGCAGCTCAAGAAGGCGGCTCACCCACCACCTTCTCAAGGGGGCAATTAGGGATGGGTAATAAATGCTGGGCCCAGCCGGCGACACCCACATGCGGTAAATGGGTAAACAAGAAACAGGCACGAGGGGCCAAGTACCCGCATCTGCTCCTGACTCGTATGTCCGTAGGAATGTGAGCAGTTTCTGCTCCCTGTGTCTCGACTGCCAATGGGGGACTCAGTGTGAATCCAGGCAGAGTGCCTCCCCCCTCGGGTACCCTGAGTGGAATGGAGCAAAGCAGACTGGGAGCTGGCTGGTTATGGCAGACTGTGAGGATTTGGGCGTTCTGAATAAGGAGAGAGCCCCTGATTCCAGCACCCCCCCCCCCACCCCATAGAGTCTGGAGCCTCCCATACACGTCTGTACTGTCACTAAGGCCAGGCGAGCAGCTGCTGAAATGGGTCCCTTTTGAGCTGTCCTTGTTCGCCTGCAACAGGCTTTGTTCATTACAAAGGAGAGGCCTGTCAATTCAGTTAGTGCACTGCCTGTGATCAGGAAAGGACTGAGAGCACAGACTTGCTTGAGTTTAACACAGAAAGGGTTAACTTTGTTAACTTCAACCAATCAAAGTAAAACAAGGAAACATGCACCGACCTTCACACACACACAGTCGCAGTTAACACACACACACGCACACATTCACACACACTCACACGCACACACGCGCTCACACACACAATCACATACACACACACACTTGCACGCACACACACTCGAACACACTCGCACATTCACACACACACTCTTTCACTCACACATTCGTACGCGCACACACGCTCACATACACACACATTCACACACCCAATCACACACGCTCACACATCCACTTGAACACTCGCACATTCACACACACACTCGTACGCACACACATTCATACACGTACACACACACACACACTCACTGTCTTTCACTCACTTGTGCACACACATACATACGCGCACACACATACTCGCGCTCACACACTCTCGCATACACACACACACACTCGAACACACTTGCACATTCACACACACACTCTCACTCACACACTCGCACACACACATGCACACTCGTGCATACACAAACACTCGTGCACACACATGGATTACAGAGCAGGGAAAGATAGGTTGGCCAAATTAGTTTTCTGGGAAAAGTGAAATTGTGTCCACTCTGTAGCTTGGCGATCACCTGGCTTCATGGTGAATTTGACAGTCTCATTGCCCCCAATTTAAAGATGTGGACAATTGCGTTGGTTGTTCTTTGGGTTGGATTCGCTTAGAAGATCTCAGTCTGCCAGTAAACAGTGTTCATAGCTTTACCAGGGAGGCTGGAGAGAGAGAGGGAGGCAGGATAGACCCCACTTTGGTCTTCTCCCTCAGCTTGACCTCAGTTCTGCTGAGAATAACTGTGCTGAAAACATGCAAAGGGCTGGCTCGTCCTGTGATCTTCCCCACTGGAACTGCCCGAAGATTCAAAAATAAAAACTGTGTCTGTGTATTCCAAAAGTGACTCGGTTAACTCCTGTGTGGAAGGTATCTTAACCAAGGTCCCGTTGTCCAAATGATTAGTCTTAATGGCCCATCTCCAACAGTTGAATACCTCAGGTGATTCTTATAGACACCTTCAAGATGTGAGTCCATAAAACCATAAGACATAGGAGCAGAAATTAGGCCATTCGGCCCATCGAGTCTGCTCCGCCATTCAATCATGGCTGATAAGTTTCTCAACCCCATTCTCCCGCCTTCTCCCCGTAACCTTTGATCCCCTTACCAATCAAGAACCTATCTATCTCGGTCTTAAATACACCCAATGACCTGGCCTCCACAGCCTTCTGTGGCAATGAATTCCATAGATTCACCACTCTCTGGCTAAAGAAGTTTCTCCTCATCTCTGTTCTAAAAGGTCTTCCCTTTACTCTGTGGCTGTGCCCTTGGGTCCTAGTCTCTCCTACTAATGGAGACATCTTCCCCCTCCACACTCCCCTGAATCAGTGCCTTTGATGGGTTTTGACTCCACTCTAGTGAATTGAATAGTGATGTATAGTAATTGGATAGTGTATAGTAACGCAATTTTGGGTTAGCCATCTTGGGCTATGACTTTAAGACACTTTAGTCTGTGTTATTAAAAGGTCTGTTTTTAAAAGTTCAATTCAGGTTTCCGGCCGCTGGATAAAAAAAATCATTATTTGGCATAAAGCACACCCTTATGACACCACCTATCTCCGTAATGCAGATGACTTTACACCTGTCTCAGCTCATCCACTGCCGAAACCCTCGTCCACGCCTTGGTTACCGCCAGACTCGGCGGTTCCAACATGTTCCTGGCTGCTTTCCCACAATCTCCCCTCTGTAAACTTCAGCTCACCCAAAACTCCGCTGCCCCCATGTTTTGGTGCAGAATTCATCGATGTCGGTCAGGCTTTCTATGTGCAGAAGCACAGGCACCAAAGTGCCCTCGTTTGTGCTTGGGGGTCAACAGTGGGTATCAGGGGAACGTTCTACTTGGCCTGGGTTGGTATTCCCTTCCAAATCCTTCCAGGATCGCCAGCACCTCCAGTGTCCCTTAATTAATTAATTCTCCAAGAGTTGGTCACCCTGCCAGGAAGAGCTAGATTTCAAAATCCTCTCCCACTTTTTCACATCCTTCCGTGATCCTCAGCCCACTCCCTATCTCTGTAACCTCCTCCACTCCCTACACCCTCCCTATCTCTGTAACCTCCTCCACTCCCTACACCCTCCCTATCTCTGTAACCTCCTCCACTCCCTACACCCTCCCTATCTCTGTAACCTCCTCCACTCCCTACACCCTCCCTATCTCTGTAACCTCCTCCAGCCCGTACACCCCTCCCTATCTCTGTAACCTCCTCCACTCCCTACACCCTCCCTATCTCTGTAACCTCCTCCACTCCCTACACCCTCCCTATCTCTGTAACCTCCTCCACTCCCTACACCCTCCCTATCTCTGTAACCTCCTCCACTCCCTATCTCTGTAACCTCCTCCACTCCCTACACCCCTCCCTATCTCTGTAACCTCCTCCACTCCCTACACCCTCCCTATCTCTGTAACCTCCTCCACTCCCTACACCCTCCCTATCTCTGTAACCTCCTCCACTCCCTACACCCCTCCCTATCTCTGTAACCTCCTCCACTCCCTACAACGCTCCCTATCTCTGTAACCTCCTCCACTCCCTACACCCCTCCCTATCTCTGTAACCTCCTCCACTCCCTACACCCCTCCCTATCTCTGTAACCTCCTCCACTCCCTACACCCCTCCCTATCTCTGTAACCTCCTCCACTCCCTACACCCTCCCTATCTCTGTAACCTCCTCCACTCCCTACACCCCTCCCTATCTCTGTAACCTTCTCCACTCCCTACACCCCTCCCTATCTCTGTAACCTCCTCCACTCCCTACACCCCTCCCTATCTCTGTAACCTCCTCCACTCCCTACACCCCTCCCTATCTCTGTAACCTCCTCCACTCCCTACACCCCTCCCTATCTCTGTAACCTCCTCCACTCCCTACACCCTCCCTATCTCTGTAACCTCCTCCACTCCCTACACCCCTCCCTATCTCTGTAACCTCCTCCACTCCCTACACCCCTCCCTATCTCTGTAACCTCCTCCAGCCCCTACACCCCTCCCTATCTCTGTAACCTCCTCCAGCCCCTACACCCCTCCCTATCTCTGTAACCTCCTCCACTCCCTAAACCCCTCCCTATCTCTGTAACCTCCTCCACTCCCTACACCCTCCCTATCTCTGTAACCACCTCCACTCCCTACACCCCTCCCTATCTCTGTAACCTCCTCCACTCCCTACACCCTCCCTATCTCTGTAACCTCCTCCACTCCCTATACCCTCCCTACCTCTGTAACCTCCTCCAGCCCCTACACCCCTCCCTATCTCTGGAACCTCCTCCAGCCCCTACACCCCTCCCTATCTCTGTAACCTCCTCCAGCCCCTACACCCCTCCCTATCTCTGTAACCTCCTCCAGCCCCTACACCCCTCCCTATCTCTGTAACCTCCTCCAGACCCTACACCCCTCCCTATCTCTGTAACCTCCTCCAGCCCCTACACCCCTCCCTATCTCTGTAACCTCCTCCAGCCCCTACACCCCTCCCTATCTCTGTAACCTCCTCCAGCCCCTACACCCCCCCCATCTCTAACCTCCTCCAGCCCCTACACCCCTCCCTATCTCTGTAACCTCCTCCAGCCCCTACACCCCTCCCTATCTCTGTAACCTCCTCCAGCCCCTAAACCCCTCCCTATCTCTGTAACCTCCTCCAGCCCCTACACCCCTCCCTATCTCTGTAACCTCCTCCATCCCCTACACCCCTCCGAGATCTCTGTGCCCCTCCACTTCCGGCCTCTTGCCCATCCCCCCGATTCCCATCGCTCCACCATTGGCGGCCGTGCCTTCAGCTGCCTGGGGGGGCCCTGAGCTCTGGAATTCCCTCCCTCAACCTCTCCGCCCCTCTCTCTCCTCCTTTAAGACGCTCCTTAAAACCGGCCTCTCTGACTGAGCTTTGGGTCACCCCATCCCTAATATCTCCTCACGCGGCTCGGGGTCAGATTCCGTCTGATAACACTGTTGTGAATGGCCTTGGGATGTTTTACTCCATTAGAGGCGCTATGTAGATTCAGCCTGTCACTAAAAACTTCACCCCCCACCCTCCCCGTGGAATTGGAAGTTGCTCCGATTTTAATCTTGTTTTTTATTTACACCCAGTGCTGTTCATCAAATGCCTTGGTTCAGGCCCAGCGAATGGGAAATGAGGAGCCTCTCCCTTGAAGATGGGTGAAGCCTCCCTCACCTGAAGACCTCTGGAGCAGGAGGGAAACATTTGCTGCTTGTGGGGAGGATTCACCTTTCTGGGTTTGAGGGACTTCAGTCCGTGTGGGAGAGACTGGGAGGAGCTGGGATTGTTCTCCTCAGAGCGGAGAAGGTTAAGGGGGAGATTGAATCGAGGCGTTCGGAATCAGGAAGGGGGGGTTTGGACAGAGTAAATGAGGAGAAACTGTTTCCACTGGGCGGGAGGGTCGGTAACCAGAGGGGGGACACAGATTGAAGAGAATCGGGGAAAGAACCAGAGGGGCAGATGAGGAGAGTTTGTTTTTATTTACACAGCGAGTTGTTGTGATCTGGAAGGCGCTGCCTGAAAGGGCGGTGGAAGCAGATTCAATAGGAACTTTCAAAAAGGGGGGGGAAAATCGGATAAATACTTGAAATTTGCAGGGCGATTGGGGGAGGAGCTGGGGGCGGGGGTAGTGGGATTAATTGGATAGCTTGGAGCCAGATGGGCCGAATGGCCGCCTGGCCGGCTGCAAGAGCCTCTCCACCTCTGGCCTGGGAGGGTTCAGAAGTTACTGCCCGTGAACCGGTCACCGAAGGCCCTCCCTCCCTCCCTCCCTCTCTGACCTGGGGAGGGAGAGGTGACCTGAGCTGGTGGCAGTGGGGCGTGGGGCTGGGAGCCGACATGCCCCCCACCTCTCCCCCTCAGACACCATTTCAGCCCATCCGGCACGGTCACTTGTCCAGGGGAGGCCAGAATCGTCCCGAGCGAGGGGCTGCTTGAGGGCCGGAGGTGGTGGAGGTGGGGGTGGGGTGGGGGGAGGTGGAGGTGGTGTGGGGGGAGGTGGAGGTGGGGTGGGGGGGTGGGAGTGGGGGTGGAGGTGGGGGGAGGGGTGGGGGTGGAGGTGGGGGGAGGGGTGGGGGTGGGGGTGGGGGAGGGGTGGAGGTGGGGTGGGGGGAGTGGGGGTGGAGGTGGGGGGAGGGGTGGGGGTGGAGGTGGGGGGAGGGGTGGGGGTGGGGGTGGGGGAGGGGTGGGGGTGGGGGGGGTGGGAGTGGGGGTGGAGGTGGGGTGGGGGGGGTGGAGGTGGGGGGAGGGGTGGGGGTGGGGGTGGGGGTGGAGGTGGGGTGGGGGGGGTGGGAGTGGGGGTGGGGTGGGGGGGGTGGGAGTGGGGGTGGAGGTGGGGTGGGGGGGGTGGAGGTGGGGGGAGGGGTGGGGGTGGGGGGTGGGGGTGGGGGAGGGGTGGAGGTGGGGTGGGGGGGGTGGGAGTGGAGGTGGGGTGGGAGGGGTGGGGGTGGGGGTGGGGGTGGGGAGGGGTGGAGGTGGGGTGGGGGGGTGGGATGTGGCGGGGGGGGGGAGGGGTGGAGGGGGGGGTGGGGGAGGCAGGGGTTTTGGGGACAGAACAATACAGGGGCCCAGTCGTTTGATCTGGACTCTTGTGACTCGCTCCAGGAACGCGAACCCACCTTAATCAAGTGTCCCCTGAAGGGCCGGGGCCTCGGGGACAGGGAAGGTTGAGGCGGGTCGGGTATACGTGGGGAGAAAGGGGAGGCCTTCGGGTGCCAACTAGGCCTGAAACGGGGGGGGAGGGGGAGGGAGAGGGAGGGGGGGGTCAAAGGTGAGAGAGAGAGAGAGATGGAGAGATTGCGGCCTTGTCACGCGATGGTTGACGTTGCAACCCCTGTCCCGCGGGCACGAGCCCCCTGAAGCATTAAAGAGATTTTTCCCCTCCATCGTCACCGGACTGGACACCATTTCTTTATTTTTGCACTTTGCCCCTTCTCAGGAGTCGACACAGGGTTGGAGGAGGGGGGGTTGAGTCGGGGGGAGGTGGAGAACACGCCCGCTGGCCGGTCGGACAGAGGGCCCCAACCCCTCCACAGTCGTGGGGAGGGGGGAGCGGTGGTGGGGAGCGGTGGTGGGGAGGAGGTAGCGGGAGGGAAGAGCGAGGGGCTGCCAGACTCGAGGGCAGATCCTGACGTGGTGGAGCTGCAGTTCCTCGCAGTCCTGGGGAGGCGGCACCAGGGGGGCGACAGAGGCCGCAGCTTCGCGGCCCAACACCACGAAAATGGGGAATCTCCCCGGGGATAATCCATCGGGAAGGATTGGAGGCCTGGGGGTGGGGGTGGGGGTGGTGGAGGGGGTGGGGGTGGTGGAGGGGGAGGGGGAGGGGGGAACATCGAGGGGGACAGCCCCTGGCACCTTGGGGCGTGGGACTGGCGAGGCGGGTGCGGAGCCTCGAACTGCGGAACCCGGGATCACCATCGAGCTGGACAGTAGGATGGTCTCGAGGGGCTGAATGGCCCCATCCCATCGCCCAGAGAGACAGAGAGAGAGAGAGAGGGAAACACCCCCTTCCCCTGGTGTCCTTCACCAACCTCAGGACGTCCCAAAGCCCTTCACAGCCAATGAGGGACTTTCAAATCGTGCTCACTTTGTAGCGTAGGGAACGCTGCAGCCGATTGGTGCACAGCAAGATCCCACAAACAGCAATTTGATAAGGACCCAAATCATCTGTTTCCTTCAGTGACATTGGTTGAGGAATACCTATTGGGCCACAGGACACCGGAGGGAACTCATTAATGACCCACTGACAGTGCAGCGCTCCCTCAGTACTGACCCTCCGACAGTGCGGTGCGCCCTCAGTACTGACCCGCCGACAGTGCGGCACTGCCTCAGTACTGACCCTCCGACAGTGCGGCGCTCCCTCAGTACGGACTCTCCGACAGTGCGGCGCTCCCTCAGTACTGACCCTCCGACAGTGCGGCACTCCCTCAGTACTGACCCTCCGACAGTGCGGCACTCCCTCAGTACTGATCCTCCGACAGTGTGGCACTCCCTCAGTATTGACCCTCCGACAGTGTGGCACTCCCTCAGTACTGACCCTCCAACAGTGTGGCGCGCCCTCAGTACTGACCCTCCGACAGTGCGGCACTGCCTCAGTACTGACCCTCTGACAGTGCGGAGCTCCCTCAGCACTGACCCTCCGACAGTGCGGCGCTCCCTCAGTACTGACCCTCCGACACTGCGGCGCTCCCTCAGCACTGACCCTCCGACAGTGCGGTGCTGCCTCAGTACTGACCCTCTGACAGTGCGTCGCTCCCTCAGTACTGACCGACCGACAGTGCGGCGCTCCCTCAGTACTGACCCTCCGACAGTGCGGCGCGCCCTCAGTACTGACCCTCCGACAGTGCGGCACTCCCTCAGTACTGACTCTCCAACAGTGCGGCACTCCCTCAGTACTGACCCTCTGACAATGCGGCTCTCCCTCAGTACTGACACTCTGACAGTGCGGCGCGCCCTCAGTACTGACCCTCTGACAGTGCGGCGCGCCCTCAGTACTGACCCGCCGACAGTGCGGTGCTCCCTCAGTACTGACCCTCCAACAGTGTGGCGCGCCCTCAGTACTGACCCTCCGACAGTGCAGCACTGCCTCAGTACTGACCCTCCGACAGTGCGGCGCTCCCTCAGTACGGACTCTCCGACAGTGCGGCGCTCCCTCAGTACTGACCCTCCGACAGTGCGGCGCTCCCTCAGTACTGATCCTCCGACAGTGTGGCGCTCCCTCAGTATTGACCCTCCGACAGTGCGGCGCTCCCTCAGGACTGACCCTCCGACAGTGCGGCGCTCCCTCAGTACTGACCCTCCCACAGTGCAGCGCTCCCTCAGTAATCCTGCAATCCTGGCGAGATGTGCAGGCAGGTACAGCACGGGGATAGATACAGAGTAAAGCTTCCTCTCCGCTGTCCGCATCAAACACTCCCAGGACAGGTACAGCACGGGGTTAGATACAGAGTTAAGCTCCCTCTACACTGTTCCCATCAAACACTCAGAGGACAGGTACAGCACGGGGTTAGATACAGAGTAAAGCTCCCTCTACACTGTCCCCATCAAACACACCCAGGACAGATACAGCACGGGGTTAGATACAGAGTAATGCTCCCTCTACACTGTCCCGGTGAAACACTCCCAGGACAGGTACAGCACGGGGTTAGATACAGAGTAAAGCTCCCTCTACACTGTCCCCATCAAACACTCACAGGGCTGGTGCAGCACGGGGTTAGATAAAGAGTTATGCTCACTCTACATTGTCCCCATGAAACACTCACAGGACAGGTACAGCACGGGGTTAGATACAGAGTAAAGCTCCCTCTACACTGTCCCCGTCAAACATTCCCAGGACAGGAACATCATGGGGTAAGGTACAGAGAAAAGCTCCCTCTACACTGTCCCCGTCAAACACTCACAGGACAGGAACATCATGGGGTAAGGAACAGAGAAAAGCTCCCTCTACACTGTCCCCATCAAACAATCCCAGGACAGGTAGAGCACAGGGTTAGATACAGAGTAAAGGTCCCTTTACACTGTCCCCATCAAACACTCCCAGGACAGGTACAGCACGGGGTTAGATACAGAGTAAAGGCCCTCTACACTGTCCCCATCAAACATTCACAGGACAGGTACAGCATGGGGTTAGATACAGAGTAAAGCTACCTCTACACTGTCCCCATCAAACACTCCCAGGACAGGTACAGCACGGGGTTAGATACAGAGTAAATCTCCCTCTACACTGTCCCCATCAAACACTCCCAGGACAGGTACAGCATGGGGTTAGATACAGAGTAAAGCTAACTCGATACTTTCCCCATCAAACACTCACACGGCTGGTACAGCACGGGGTTAGATACAGAGTAAACTCCCTCTACACTGTCCCCATCAAACACTCACAGGGCTGGTACGGCACGGGGTTAGATACAGAGTAAAGCTCCCTCTACACCGTCCCCATCAAACACTCCCAGGACAGGTACAGCACGGGGTTAGATACAGTTTAAAGCTCCCTCTACACTGTCCCCATCAAACACTCACAGGGCTGGTACGGCACGGGGTTAGATACAGAGTAAAACTCCCTCTACACTGTCCCCATCAAACACTCCCAGGACAGGTACAGCACGGGGTTAGATACAGAGTAAAACTCCCTCTACACTGTCCCCATCAAACACTCCCAGGGCTGGTGTAGCACCGGGTTAGATACAGAGTAAAGGTCCCTCTACACTGTCCCCGTCAAACACTCCCAGGACAGGTACAGCACGGGCTTCGATACAGAGTAAAGCTCCCCCAACTCTGTCCCCATGAAACACTCCCAGGGCAGGTACAGCACGGGGTTAGATACAGAGTAAAACTCCCTCTACACTGTCCCCATGAAACACTCCCAGGACAGGTACAGCACGGGGTTAGATACAGAGTAAAGCTCCCTCTACACTGTCCCCGTCAAACACTCCCAGGACAGGTACAGCACGGGGTTAGATACAGAGTAAAGCTCCCTCTACACTGTCCCCATCAAACACTCACAGGACAGGTACAGCATGGGGTTAGATACAGAGTAAAGCTAACTCGATACTTTCCCCATCAAACACTCACACGGCTGGTACAGCACGGGGTTAGATACAGAGTAAAACTCCCTCTACACTGTCCCCATCAAACACTCCCAGGACAGGTACAGCACGGGGTTAGATACAGAGTAAAACTCCCTCTACACTGTCCCCATCAAACACTCCCAGGGCTGGTGTAGCACCGGGTTAGATACAGAGTAAAGGTCCCTCTACACTGTCCCCGTCAAACACTCCCAGGACAGGTACAGCACAGGCTTCGATACAGAGTAAAGCTCCCCCAACTCTGTCCCCATGAAACACTCCCAGGGCAGGTACAGCACGGGGTTAGATACAGAGTAAAACTCCCTCTACACTGTCCCCATGAAACACTCCCAGGACAGGTACAGCACGGGGTTAGATACAGAGTAAAACTCCCTCTACACTGTCCCCATCAAACACTCACAGGGCTGGTACAGCACGGGGTTAGATACAGAGTAAACTCCCTCTACGCTGTCACCATCAAACACTCCCAGGACGGGCACAGCACGGGGTTAGATACAGAGTAAAGCTCCCTCTATACTTTCCCCATCAAACACTCACAGGGCTGGTATAGCACGGGGTAAGATACATAGTAAAGCACCGTCTACACTGTCCCCATCAAACACTCACAGGAAAGGTACAGCACGGGGTTAGGTAGAGTGAAAAGCTACCTCTACACTGTCCCCATCAAACACTCCCAGGACAGGTACAGCACGGGGTTAGATACATAGTAAAGGTCCCTCTACACTGTCCCCATCAAACATTCCCAGGACAGGTACAGCACTGGGTTAGATACAGAGTAAAGGTCCCTCTACACCGTCCCCATCAAACACTCCCAGGGCAAGTACAGCACGGGGTTAGATACAGAGAAAAGCTCCCTCTACACTGTCCCCATCAAACACTCACAGGGCTGGTACAGCAAGGGGTTAGATACAGAGTAAAGCTCCCTCTACACTGTCCCTATCAAACACTCCCAGGACAGGTACAGCACGGAGTTAGTTACAGAGTAAAGCTCCCTCTACACTGTCCCCGTCAAACACTCCCAGGACAGGTACAGCACGGGGTTAGATACAGAGTAAAGCTCCCTCTACACTGTCCCCATCAAACACTCCCAGGACAGGTACAGCACGGGGTTAGATACAGAGTAATGCTCCCTCTACAATGTCCCGGTGAAACACTCCCACGACAGGTACAGCACGGCGTTAGATACAGAGTAAAGCTCCCTCTACACTGTCCCCATCAAACACTCCCAGGACAGGTACAGCACGGGGTTAGATACAGAGTAAAGCTCCCTCTACACTGTGCCAAACAAACACTCCACGGACAGGTACAGCACGGGGCTAGATACAGAGTAAAGCGCCCTCTACACTGTCCCCATCAAACACTTCCAGGACAGGTACAGCACGGGGTTAGATACAGAGTAAAGCTAACTCTATACTTTCCCCATCAAACACTCCCAGGGGGGGTACAGCACGGGGTTAGATACAGAGTAAAGCTCCCTCTACACTGTCCCCATCAAACACTCCCAGGACAGGTACAGCACGGGGTTAGATACAGAGAAAAGCTCCCTCTACACTGTCCCCATCAAA
Source organism: Carcharodon carcharias (assembly GCF_017639515.1). Lineage (NCBI taxonomy): Eukaryota > Metazoa > Chordata > Chondrichthyes > Lamniformes > Lamnidae > Carcharodon > Carcharodon carcharias. Next base: position 3,196,010 of record NW_024470726.1, read on the forward strand.
CACTCCCAGGACAGGTACAGCACGGGGTTAGATACAGAGTAAAGCTCCCTCTACACTGTCCCCATCAAACACTCCCAGGACAGGTACAGCACGGGGTTAGATACAGAGTAAAGCTCCCTCTACACTGTCCCCAACAAACACTCCCAGGACAGGTACAGCACGGGGTTAGATACAGAGTAAAGCTCCCTCTACACTGTCCCCATCAAACACTTCCAGGACAGGTACAGCATGGGGTTAGATACAGAGTAAAGCTAACTCTATACTTTCCCCATCAAACACTCACAGGGCTGGTACAGCACGGGGTTAGATACAGAGTAAAGATCCCTCTACACTGTCCCCGTCAAACACTCACAGGGCTGGTACAGCACGGGGTTAGATACAGAGTAAAGCTCCCTCTACGTTGACCCCATCAAACACTCACAGGGCTGGTACAGCACCGGGTTAGATACAGAGTAAAGGCCCTCTACACTGTCCCCATCAAACACTCACAGGACAGGTACAGCATGGGGTTAGATACAGAGTAAACTCCCTCTACACTGTCCCCATCAAATACTCCCAGGACAGGTACATCACGGGGTTAGATACAGAGTAAAGCTCTCTCTACACTGTCCCCATCAAATACTCCCAGGACAGGTACAGCACAGTGTTAGATATAGATTAAAGCTAACTCTACACTGTCCCCATCAAATACTCCCAGGACAGGTACAGCACAGTGTTAGATATAGATTAAAGCTAACTCTACACTGTCCCCATCAAACACTCCCAGGACAGGTACAGCATGGGGTTAGATACAGAGTAAACTCCTTCTACACTGTTCCCATCAAACACTCCCAGGACAGGTACAGAACAGGGTTAGATACAGAGTAAAGCTCCCTCTACACCGTCCCCATCAAACACTTCCAGGACAGGTACAGCACGGGGTTAGATACAGAGTAAAGCTCCCTCTACACTGTCCCCATCAAACACTCCCAGGACAGGTACAGCACGGGGTTAGATACAGAGTAAAGCTCCCTCTACACTGTCCCCATCAAACACTCACATTGCTGGTACAGCACCGGGTTAGATACAGAGTAAAGCTCCCTCTACACTGTCCCCATCAAACACTGCCAGGACAGGTACATCACGGGGTTAGATACAGAGTAAAGTTCCCTCTACACTGTCCCCATCAAACACTCCCAGGACAGGTACAGCACGGGGCTAGATACAGAGTAAAGCACCCGCGACACTGGCCCATCAAACACTCACAGGACAGGTACAGCACGGGGCTAGATACAGAGTAAAGCACCCGCGACACTGGCCCATCAAACACTCACAGGACAGGTACAGCACGGGGTTAGATACAGAGTAAAGCTACCTCTACACTGTCCCCATCAAACATTCCCAGGACAGGTACAGCACTGGGTTAGATACAGAGTAAAGGCCCTCTACACTGTCCCCATCAAACATTCACAGGACAGGTACAGCATGGGGTTAGATACAGAGTAAAGCTACCTCTACACTGTCCCCGTCAAACACTCACAGGACAGGAACAGCATGGGGTAAGGTACAGAGAAAAGCTCCCTCTACACTGTCCCCATCAAACAATCCCAGGACAGGTAGAGCGCAGGGTTAGATACAGAGTTAAGTTCCCTTTACACTGTCCCCATCAAACACTCCCAGGACAGGTACAGCACGGGGTTAGATACAGAGTAAATCTCCCTCTACACTGTCCCCATCAAACACTCCCAGGACAGGTACAGCATGGGGTTAGATACAGAGTAAAGCTCCCTCTACACTGTCCCCATCAAACACTCACAGGACAGGTACAGCACGGGGTTAGATACAGAGTAAAGCTCCCTCTACACTGTCCCCATCAAACACTCACAGGGCGGGTACAGCACGGGGTTAGATACAGAGAAAAGCTCCCTCTACACTGTCCCCATCAAACACTCCCAGGACAGGTACAGCACGGGGTTAGATACAGAGTAAATCTCCCTCTACACTGTCCCCATCAAACACTCCCAGGACAGGTACAGCATGGGGTTAGATACAGAGTAAAGCTAACTCGATACTTTCCCCATCAAACACTCACACGGCTGGTACAGCACGGGGTTAGATACAGAGTAAAGCTCCCTCTACACTGTCCCCATCAAACACTCACAGGGCTGGTACGGCACGGGGTTAGATACAGAGTAAAGCTCCCTCTACACCTGTCCCCATCAAACACTCCCAGGACAGGTACAGCACGGGGTTAGATACAGTTTAAAGCTCCCTCTACACTGTCCCCATCAAACACTCCCAGGACAGGTACAGCACGGGGTTAGATACAGAGTAAAGCTCCCTCTACACTGTCCCCATCAAACACTCACAGGACAGGTACAGCATGGGGTTAGATACAGAGTAAAGCTAACTCGATACTTTCCCCATCAAACACTCACACGGCTGGTACAGCACGGGGTTAGATACAGAGTAAAACTCCCTCTACACTGTCCCCATCAAACACTCCCAGGACAGGTACAGCACGGGGTTAGATACAGAGTAAAACTCCCTCTACACTGTCCCCATCAAACACTCCCAGGGCTGGTGTAGCACCGGGTTAGATACAGAGTAAAGGTCCCTCTACACTGTCCCCGTCAAACACTCCCAGGACAGGTACAGCACGGGCTTCGATACAGAGTAAAGCTCCCCCAACTCTGTCCCCATGAAACACTCCCAGGGCAGGTACAGCACGGGGTTAGATACAGAGTAAAACTCCCTCTACACTGTCCCCATGAAACACTCCCAGGACAGGTACAGCACGGGGTTAGATACAGAGTAAAACTCCCTCTACACTGTCCCCAACAAACACTCCCAGGACAGGTACAGCATGGGGTTAGATGCAGAGTAAAGCTCCCTCTACACTGTCCCCGTCAAACACTCCCAGGACAGGTACATCACGGGGTTAGATACAGAGTAAAGCTCCCGCTACGTTGTCCCCATCAAACACTCACAGGACAGGTACAGCACGGGGTTAGATACAGAGTAAAGCTCCCTCTACACTGTCCCCATCAAACACTCCCAGGACAGTTACAGCACGGGGTTAGATACAGAGTAAAGGTCCCTCTACACTGTCCCCATCAAACACTCCCAGGACAGGTACAGCACGGGGTTAGATACAGAGTAAATCTCCCTCGACACTGTCCCCATCAAACACTCCCAGGACAGGTACAGCACGGGGTTAGATATACATTAAAGCTATCCCTACCCTGTTCCCATCAAACACTCCCAGGACTGGTATAGCACGGGGTTAGATACAGAGTAAAGCTCCCTCTACACTGTTCCCATCAAACACTCACAGGACAGGTACATCACGGGGTTAGATACAGAGTAAAGGTCCCTCTACACTGTGCCAAACAAACACTCCACGGACAGGGACAGCACGGCGTTAGATACAGAGTAAAGCTCCCTCCTCACTGTCCCCATCAAACATTCCCAAGACAGGTACAGCACAGGGTTAGATACAGAGTAAAGGTCCCTCTACACGGTCCCCATCAAACACTCCCAGGACAGGTACAGCACGGGGTTAGATACAGAGTAAAGCGCCCTCTACACTGTCCCCATCAAACACTTCCAGGACAGGTACAGCATGGGGTTAGATACAGAGTAAAGCTAACTCTATACTTTCCCCATCAAACACTCACAGGGCTGGTACAGCACGGGGTTAGATACAGAGTAAACTCCCTCTACACTGTCCCCATCAAATACTCCCAGGACAGGTACAGCACGGGGTTAGATACAGAGTAAAGGCCCTCTACACTGTCCCCATCAAACACTCACAGGACAGGTACAGCATGGGGTTAGATACAGAGTAAACTCCCTCTACACTGTCCCCATCAAATACTCCCAGGACAGGTACAGCACAGTGTTAGATATAGATTAAAGCTAACTCTACACTGTCCCCATCAAACACTCCCAGGACAGGTACAGCACGGAGTTAGATACAGAGTAAAGCTCCCTCTACACTGTCCCCATCAAACACTCCCAGGACAGGTACAGAACAGGGTTAGATACAGAGTAAAGCTCCCTCTACACTGTCCCCATCAAACACTCCCAGGACAGGTACAGCACGGAGTTAGATACAGAGTAAAGCTCCCTCTACACTGTCCCCATCAAACACTCCCAGGACAGGTACAGCACGGGGTTAGATACAGAGTAAAGCTCCCTCTACACCGTCCCCATCAAACACTCCCAGGGCTGGTGCAGCACGGGGTTAGATACAGAGTAAAGCTCCCTCTACACTGTCCCCATCAAACACTCCCAGGACAGGTACAGGACGGAGTTAGATACAGAGTAAATCTCCCTCTACATTGTCCTCATGAAACACTCACAGGGCTGGTACAGCACCGGGTTAGATACAGAGAAAAGCACCCTCTACACTGTCCCCATCAAACACTAACAGGACAGGTACAGCACGGGGTTAGATACAGAGTAAAGCTCCCTCCACACTGTCCCCATCAAACACTCCCAGGACAGGTACAGCACGGGGTTAGATACAGAGTAAAGCTTCCTCTACACTGTCCACATCCAACACTCCCAGGACAGGTACAGCACGGGGTTAGATACAGAGCAAAATCCCTCTACTCTGTCCCCATCAAACACTGCCAGGACAGTTACAGCACGGGGTTAGATACAGAGTAAAGCTCCCGCTACGTTGTCCCCATCAATCACTCCCAGGACAGGTACAGCACGGGGTTAGATACAGAGTAAAGCTCCCGCTACGTTGTCCCCATCAATCACTCCCAGGACAGGTACAGCACAGGGTTAGATACAGAGTAAAGCTCCCTCTACACTGTCCCCATCAAACACTCCCAGGACAGTTACAGCACGGGGTTAGATACAGAGTAAAGGTCCCTCTACACTGTCCCCATCAAACACTCCCAGGACAGGTACAGCACGGGGTTAGATACAGAGTAAATCTCCCTCGACACTGTCCCCATCAAACACTGCCAGGACAGGTACAGCACGGGGTTAGATATACATTAAAGCTATCCCTACCCTGTTCCCATCAAACACTCCCAGGACTGGTATAGCACGGGGTTAGATACAGAGTAAAGCTCCCTCTACACTGTTCCCATCAAACACTCACAGGACAGGTACATCACGGGGTTAGATACAGAGTAAAGGTCCCTCTACACTGTGCCAAACAAACACTCCACGGACAGGGACAGCACGGCGTTAGATACAGAGTAAAGCTCCCTCCTCACTGTCCCCATCAAACATTCCCAAGACAGGTACAGCACGGGGTTAGATACAGAGTAAAGCTCCCTCTACACTGTCCCCATCAAACACTTCCAGGACAGGTACAGCATGGGGTTAGATACAGAGTAAAGCTAACTCTATACTTTCCCCATCAAACACTCACAGGGCTGGTACAGCACGGGGTTAGATACAGAGTAAAGCTCCCTCTACACTGTCCCCATCAAACACACCCAGGACAGGTACAGCACGGGGTTAGATTCAGAGTAAACTCCCTCTACACTGTCCCCATCAAACACTCCCAGGGCAGGTACAGCACGGGGTTAGATACAGAGTAAAGCTCCCTCTACACTGTCCCCATCAAACACTCCCAGGACAGGTACAGCACGGGGTTAGATACAGAGTAAAGCTCCCTCTACACTGTCCCCATCAAACACTCCCAGGACAGGTACAGCACGTGGTTAGATACAGAGTAAAGTTCCCTCTACACTGTCCCCATCAAACACTCCCAGGACAGGTACAGCACGGGGTTAGATACAGAGTAAACTCCCTCTACACTGTCCCCATCAAACACTCCCAGGACAGGTACAGCACGGGGTTAGATACAGAGTAAAGCTCCCTCTACACTGTCCCCATCAAACACTCCCAGGACAGGTACAGCACGGGGTTAGATACAGAGTAAAGCTCCCTCTACACTGTCCCCATCAAACACTCCCAGGACAGGTACAGCACGTGGTTAGATACAGAGTAAAGCTCCCTCTACACTGTCTCCATCAAACACTCCCAGGACAGGTACAGCACGGGGTTAGATACAGAGTAAACTCCCTCTACACTGTCCCCATCAAATACTCCCAGGACAGGTACAGCACGGGGTTAGATACAGAGTAAAGGCCCTCTACACTGTCCCCATCAAACACTCACAGGACAGGTACAGCATGGGGTTAGATACAGAGTAAACTCCCTCTACACTGTCCCCATCAAATACTCCCAGGACAGGTACAGCACAGTGTTAGATATAGATTAAAGCTAACTCTACACTGTCCCCATCAAACACTCCCAGGACAGGTACAGCATGGGGTTAGATACAGAGTAAACTCCTTCTACACTGTTCCCATCAAACACTCCCAGGACAGGTACAGAACAGGGTTAGATACAGAGTAAAGCTCCCTCTACACTGTCCCCATCAAACACTCCCAGGACAGGTACAGCACGGGGTTAGATACAGAGTAAAGCTCCCTCTACACTGTCCCCATCAAACACTCCCAGGACAGGTACAGCACGGGGTTAGATACAGAGTAAAGCTCCCTCTACACTGTCCCCATCAAACACTCCCAGGACAGGTACAGCACGGGGTTAGATACAGAGTAAAGCTCCCTCTACACTGTCCCCATCAAACACTCCCAGGACAGGTACAGCACGGGGTTAGATACAGAGTAAAGCTCCCTCTACACTGTCCCCATCAAACACTCCCAGGACAGGTACAGCACGGGGTTAGATACAGAGTAAAGCTCCCTCTACACTGTCCCCATCAAACACTCCCAGGACAGGTACAGCACGGGGTTAGATACAGAGTAAAGCTCCCTCTACACTGTCCCCATCAAACACTCCCAGGACAGGTACAGCACGGGGTTAGATACAGAGTAAAGCTCCCTCTACACTGTCCCCATCAAACACTCCCAGGACAGGTACAGCACGGGGTTAGATACAGAGTAAAGCTCCCTCTACACTGTCCCCATCAAACACTCCCAGGACAGGTACAGCACGGGGTTAGATACAGAGTAAAGCTCCCTCTACACTGTCCCCATCAAACACTCCCAGGACAGGTACAGCACGGGGTTAGATACAGAGTAAAGCTCCCTCTACACTGTCCCCATCAAACACTCCCAGGACAGGTACAGCACGGGGTTAGATACAGAGTAAAGCTCCCTCTACACTGTCCCCATCAAACACTCCCAGGACAGGTACAGCACGGGGTTAGATACAGAGTAAAGCTCCCTCTACACTGTCCCCATCAAACACTCCCAGGACAGGTACAGCACGGGGTTAGATACAGAGTAAAGCTCCCTCTACACTGTCCCCATCAAACACTCCCAGGACAGGTACAGCACGGGGTTAGATACAGAGTAAAGCTCCCTCTACACTGTCCCCATCAAACACTCCCAGGACAGGTACAGCACGGGGTTAGATACAGAGTAAAGCTCCCTCTACACTGTCCCCATCAAACACTCCCAGGACAGGTACAGCACGGGGTTAGATACAGAGTAAAGCTCCCTCTACACTGTCCCCATCAAACACTCCCAGGACAGGTACAGCACGGGGTTAGATACAGAGTAAAGCTCCCTCTACACTGTCCCCATCAAACACTCCCAGGACAGGTACAGCACGGGGTTAGATACAGAGTAAAGCTCCCTCTACACTGTCCCCATCAAACACTCCCAGGACAGGTACAGCACGGGGTTAGATACAGAGTAAAGCTCCCTCTACACTGTCCCCATCAAACACTCCCAGGACAGGTACAGCACGGGGTTAGATACAGAGTAAAGCTCCCTCTACACTGTCCCCATCAAACACTCCCAGGACAGGTACAGCACGGGGTTAGATACAGAGTAAAGCTCCCTCTACACTGTCCCCATCAAACACTCCCAGGACAGGTACAGCACGGGGTTAGATACAGAGTAAAGCTCCCTCTACACTGTCCCCATCAAACACTCCCAGGACAGGTACAGCACGGGGTTAGATACAGAGTAAAGCTCCCTCTACACTGTCCCCATCAAACACTCCCAGGACAGGTACAGCACGGGGTTAGATACAGAGTAAAGCTCCCTCTACACTGTCCCCATCAAACACTCCCAGGACAGGTACAGCACGGGGTTAGATACAGAGTAAAGCTCCCTCTACACTGTCCCCATCAAACACTCCCAGGACAGGTACAGCACGGGGTTAGATACAGAGTAAAGCTCCCTCTACACTGTCCCCATCAAACACTCCCAGGACAGGTACAGCACGGGGTTAGATACAGAGTAAAGCTCCCTCTACACTGTCCCCATCAAACACTCCCAGGACAGGTACAGCACGGGGTTAGATACAGAGTAAAGCTCCCTCTACACTGTCCCCATCAAACACTCCCAGGACAGGTACAGCACGGGGTTAGATACAGAGTAAAGCTCCCTCTACACTGTCCCCATCAAACACTCCCAGGACAGGTACAGCACGGGGTTAGATACAGAGTAAAGCTCCCTCTACACTGTCCCCATCAAACACTCCCAGGACAGGTACAGCACGGGGTTAGATACAGAGTAAAGCTCCCTCTACACTGTCCCCATCAAACACTCCCAGGACAGGTACAGCACGGGGTTAGATACAGAGTAAAGCTCCCTCTACACTGTCCCCATCAAACACTCCCAGGACAGGTACAGCACGGGGTTAGATACAGAGTAAAGCTCCCTCTACACTGTCCCCATCAAACACTCCCAGGACAGGTACAGCACGGGGTTAGATACAGAGTAAAGCTCCCTCTACACTGTCCCCATCAAACACTCCCAGGACAGGTACAGCACGGGGTTAGATACAGAGTAAAGCTCCCTCTACACTGTCCCCATCAAACACTCCCAGGACAGGTACAGCACGGGGTTAGATACAGAGTAAAGCTCCCTCTACACTGTCCCCATCAAACACTCCCAGGACAGGTACAGCACGGGGTTAGATACAGAGTAAAGCTCCCTCTACACTGTCCCCATCAAACACTCCCAGGACAGGTACAGCACGGGGTTAGATACAGAGTAAAGCTCCCTCTACACTGTCCCCATCAAACACTCCCAGGACAGGTACAGCACGGGGTTAGATACAGAGTAAAGCTCCCTCTACACTGTCCCCATCAAACACTCCCAGGACAGGTACAGCACGGGGTTAGATACAGAGTAAAGCTCCCTCTACACTGTCCCCATCAAACACTCCCAGGACAGGTACAGCACGGGGTTAGATACAGAGTAAAGCTCCCTCTACACTGTCCCCATCAAACACTCCCAGGACAGGTACAGCACGGGGTTAGATACAGAGTAAAGCTCCCTCTACACTGTCCCCATCAAACACTCCCAGGACAGGTACAGCACGGGGTTAGATACAGAGTAAAGCTCCCTCTACACTGTCCCCATCAAACACTCCCAGGACAGGTACAGCACGGGGTTAGATACAGAGTAAAGCTCCCTCTACACTGTCCCCATCAAACACTCCCAGGACAGGTACAGCACGGGGTTAGATACAGAGTAAAGCTCCCTCTACACTGTCCCCATCAAACACTCCCAGGACAGGTACAGCACGGGGTTAGATACAGAGTAAAGCTCCCTCTACACTGTCCCCATCAAACACTCCCAGGACAGGTACAGCACGGGGTTAGATACAGAGTAAAGCTCCCTCTACACTGTCCCCATCAAACACTCCCAGGACAGGTACAGCACGGGGTTAGATACAGAGTAAAGCTCCCTCTACACTGTCCCCATCAAACACTCCCAGGACAGGTACAGCACGGGGTTAGATACAGAGTAAAGCTCCCTCTACACTGTCCCCATCAAACACTCCCAGGACAGGTACAGCACGGGGTTAGATACAGAGTAAAGCTCCCTCTACACTGTCCCCATCAAACACTCCCAGGACAGGTACAGCACGGGGTTAGATACAGAGTAAAGCTCCCTCTACACTGTCCCCATCAAACACTCCCAGGACAGGTACAGCACGGGGTTAGATACAGAGTAAAGCTCCCTCTACACTGTCCCCATCAAACACTCCCAGGACAGGTACAGCACGGGGTTAGATACAGAGTAAAGCTCCCTCTACACTGTCCCCATCAAACACTCCCAGGACAGGTACAGCACGGGGTTAGATACAGAGTAAAGCTCCCTCTACACTGTCCCCATCAAACACTCCCAGGACAGGTACAGCACGGGGTTAGATACAGAGTAAAGCTCCCTCTACACTGTCCCCATCAAACACTCCCAGGACAGGTACAGCACGGGGTTAGATACAGAGTAAAGCTCCCTCTACACTGTCCCCATCAAACACTCCCAGGACAGGTACAGCACGGGGTTAGATACAGAGTAAAGCTCCCTCTACACTGTCCCCATCAAACACTCCCAGGACAGGTACAGCACGGGGTTAGATACAGAGTAAAGCTCCCTCTACACTGTCCCCATCAAACACTCCCAGGACAGGTACAGCACGGGGTTAGATACAGAGTAAAGCTCCCTCTACACTGTCCCCATCAAACACTCCCAGGACAGGTACAGCACGGGGTTAGATACAGAGTAAAGCTCCCTCTACACTGTCCCCATCAAACACTCCCAGGACAGGTACAGCACGGGGTTAGATACAGAGTAAAGCTCCCTCTACACTGTCCCCATCAAACACTCCCAGGACAGGTACAGCACGGGGTTAGATACAGAGTAAAGCTCCCTCTACACTGTCCCCATCAAACACTCCCAGGACAGGTACAGCACGGGGTTAGATACAGAGTAAAGCTCCCTCTACACTGTCCCCATCAAACACTCCCAGGACAGGTACAGCACGGGGTTAGATACAGAGTAAAGCTCCCTCTACACTGTCCCCATCAAACACTCCCAGGACAGGTACAGCACGGGGTTAGATACAGAGTAAAGCTCCCTCTACACTGTCCCCATCAAACACTCCCAGGACAGGTACAGCACGGGGTTAGATACAGAGTAAAGCTCCCTCTACACTGTCCCCATCAAACACTCCCAGGACAGGTACAGCACGGGGTTAGATACAGAGTAAAGCTCCCTCTACACTGTCCCCATCAAACACTCCCAGGACAGGTACAGCACGGGGTTAGATACAGAGTAAAGCTCCCTCTACACTGTCCCCATCAAACACTCCCAGGACAGGTACAGCACGGGGTTAGATACAGAGTAAAGCTCCCTCTACACTGTCCCCATCAAACACTCCCAGGACAGGTACAGCACGGGGTTAGATACAGAGTAAAGCTCCCTCTACACTGTCCCCATCAAACACTCCCAGGACAGGTACAGCACGGGGTTAGATACAGAGTAAAGCTCCCTCTACACTGTCCCCATCAAACACTCCCAGGACAGGTACAGCACGGGGTTAGATACAGAGTAAAGCTCCCTCTACACTGTCCCCATCAAACACTCCCAGGACAGGTACAGCACGGGGTTAGATACAGAGTAAAGCTCCCTCTACACTGTCCCCATCAAACACTCCCAGGACAGGTACAGCACGGGGTTAGATACAGAGTAAAGCTCCCTCTACACTGTCCCCATCAAACACTCCCAGGACAGGTACAGCACGGGGTTAGATACAGAGTAAAGCTCCCTCTACACTGTCCCCATCAAACACTCCCAGGACAGGTACAGCACGGGGTTAGATACAGAGTAAAGCTCCCTCTACACTGTCCCCATCAAACACTCCCAGGACAGGTACAGCACGGGGTTAGATACAGAGTAAAGCTCCCTCTACACTGTCCCCATCAAACACTCCCAGGACAGGTACAGCACGGGGTTAGATACAGAGTAAAGCTCCCTCTACACTGTCCCCATCAAACACTCCCAGGACAGGTACAGCACGGGGTTAGATACAGAGTAAAGCTCCCTCTACACTGTCCCCATCAAACACTCCCAGGACAGGTACAGCACGGGGTTAGATACAGAGTAAAGCTCCCTCTACACTGTCCCCATCAAACACTCCCAGGACAGGTACAGCACGGGGTTAGATACAGAGTAAAGCTCCCTCTACACTGTCCCCATCAAACACTCCCAGGACAGGTACAGCACGGGGTTAGATACAGAGTAAAGCTCCCTCTACACTGTCCCCATCAAACACTCCCAGGACAGGTACAGCACGGGGTTAGATACAGAGTAAAGCTCCCTCTACACTGTCCCCATCAAACACTCCCAGGACAGGTACAGCACGGGGTTAGATACAGAGTAAAGCTCCCTCTACACTGTCCCCATCAAACACTCCCAGGACAGGTACAGCACGGGGTTAGATACAGAGTAAAGCTCCCTCTACACTGTCCCCATCAAACACTCCCAGGACAGGTACAGCACGGGGTTAGATACAGAGTAAAGCTCCCTCTACACTGTCCCCATCAAACACTCCCAGGACAGGTACAGCACGGGGTTAGATACAGAGTAAAGCTCCCTCTACACTGTCCCCATCAAACACTCCCAGGACAGGTACAGCACGGGGTTAGATACAGAGTAAAGCTCCCTCTACACTGTCCCCATCAAACACTCCCAGGACAGGTACAGCACGGGGTTAGATACAGAGTAAAGCTCCCTCTACACTGTCCCCATCAAACACTCCCAGGACAGGTACAGCACGGGGTTAGATACAGAGTAAAGCTCCCTCTACACTGTCCCCATCAAACACTCCCAGGACAGGTACAGCACGGGGTTAGATACAGAGTAAAGCTCCCTCTACACTGTCCCCATCAAACACTCCCAGGACAGGTACAGCACGGGGTTAGATACAGAGTAAAGCTCCCTCTACACTGTCCCCATCAAACACTCCCAGGACAGGTACAGCACGGGGTTAGATACAGAGTAAAGCTCCCTCTACACTGTCCCCATCAAACACTCCCAGGACAGGTACAGCACGGGGTTAGATACAGAGTAAAGCTCCCTCTACACTGTCCCCATCAAACACTCCCAGGACAGGTACAGCACGGGGTTAGATACAGAGTAAAGCTCCCTCTACACTGTCCCCATCAAACACTCCCAGGACAGGTACAGCACGGGGTTAGATACAGAGTAAAGCTCCCTCTACACTGTCCCCATCAAACACTCCCAGGACAGGTACAGCACGGGGTTAGATACAGAGTAAAGCTCCCTCTACACTGTCCCCATCAAACACTCCCAGGACAGGTACAGCACGGGGTTAGATACAGAGTAAAGCTCCCTCTACACTGTCCCCATCAAACACTCCCAGGACAGGTACAGCACGGGGTTAGATACAGAGTAAAGCTCCCTCTACACTGTCCCCATCAAACACTCCCAGGACAGGTACAGCACGGGGTTAGATACAGAGTAAAGCTCCCTCTACACTGTCCCCATCAAACACTCCCAGGACAGGTACAGCACGGGGTTAGATACAGAGTAAAGCTCCCTCTACACTGTCCCCATCAAACACTCCCAGGACAGGTACAGCACGGGGTTAGATACAGAGTAAAGCTCCCTCTACACTGTCCCCATCAAACACTCCCAGGACAGGTACAGCACGGGGTTAGATACAGAGTAAAGCTCCCTCTACACTGTCCCCATCAAACACTCCCAGGACAGGTACAGCACGGGGTTAGATACAGAGTAAAGCTCCCTCTACACTGTCCCCATCAAACACTCCCAGGACAGGTACAGCACGGGGTTAGATACAGAGTAAAGCTCCCTCTACACTGTCCCCATCAAACACTCCCAGGACAGGTACAGCACGGGGTTAGATACAGAGTAAAGCTCCCTCTACACTGTCCCCATCAAACACTCCCAGGACAGGTACAGCACGGGGTTAGATACAGAGTAAAGCTCCCTCTACACTGTCCCCATCAAACACTCCCAGGACAGGTACAGCACGGGGTTAGATACAGAGTAAAGCTCCCTCTACACTGTCCCCATCAAACACTCCCAGGACAGGTACAGCACGGGGTTAGATACAGAGTAAAGCTCCCTCTACACTGTCCCCATCAAACACTCCCAGGACAGGTACAGCACGGGGTTAGATACAGAGTAAAGCTCCCTCTACACTGTCCCCATCAAACACTCCCAGGACAGGTACAGCACGGGGTTAGATACAGAGTAAAGCTCCCTCTACACTGTCCCCATCAAACACTCCCAGGACAGGTACAGCACGGGGTTAGATACAGAGTAAAGCTCCCTCTACACTGTCCCCATCAAACACTCCCAGGACAGGTACAGCACGGGGTTAGATACAGAGTAAAGCTCCCTCTACACTGTCCCCATCAAACACTCCCAGGACAGGTACAGCACGGGGTTAGATACAGAGTAAAGCTCCCTCTACACTGTCCCCATCAAACACTCCCAGGACAGGTACAGCACGGGGTTAGATACAGAGTAAAGCTCCCTCTACACTGTCCCCATCAAACACTCCCAGGACAGGTACAGCACGGGGTTAGATACAGAGTAAAGCTCCCTCTACACTGTCCCCATCAAACACTCCCAGGACAGGTACAGCACGGGGTTAGATACAGAGTAAAGCTCCCTCTACACTGTCCCCATCAAACACTCCCAGGACAGGTACAGCACGGGGTTAGATACAGAGTAAAGCTCCCTCTACACTGTCCCCATCAAACACTCCCAGGACAGGTACAGCACGGGGTTAGATACAGAGTAAAGCTCCCTCTACACTGTCCCCATCAAACACTCCCAGGACAGGTACAGCACGGGGTTAGATACAGAGTAAAGCTCCCTCTACACTGTCCCCATCAAACACTCCCAGGACAGGTACAGCACGGGGTTAGATACAGAGTAAAGCTCCCTCTACACTGTCCCCATCAAACACTCCCAGGACAGGTACAGCACGGGGTTAGATACAGAGTAAAGCTCCCTCTACACTGTCCCCATCAAACACTCCCAGGACAGGTACAGCACGGGGTTAGATACAGAGTAAAGCTCCCTCTACACTGTCCCCATCAAACACTCCCAGGACAGGTACAGCACGGGGTTAGATACAGAGTAAAGCTCCCTCTACACTGTCCCCATCAAACACTCCCAGGACAGGTACAGCACGGGGTTAGATACAGAGTAAAGCTCCCTCTACACTGTCCCCATCAAACACTCCCAGGACAGGTACAGCACGGGGTTAGATACAGAGTAAAGCTCCCTCTACACTGTCCCCATCAAACACTCCCAGGACAGGTACAGCACGGGGTTAGATACAGAGTAAAGCTCCCTCTACACTGTCCCCATCAAACACTCCCAGGACAGGTACAGCACGGGGTTAGATACAGAGTAAAGCTCCCTCTACACTGTCCCCATCAAACACTCCCAGGACAGGTACAGCACGGGGTTAGATACAGAGTAAAGCTCCCTCTACACTGTCCCCATCAAACACTCCCAGGACAGGTACAGCACGGGGTTAGATACAGAGTAAAGCTCCCTCTACACTGTCCCCATCAAACACTCCCAGGACAGGTACAGCACGGGGTTAGATACAGAGTAAAGCTCCCTCTACACTGTCCCCATCAAACACTCCCAGGACAGGTACAGCACGGGGTTAGATACAGAGTAAAGCTCCCTCTACACTGTCCCCATCAAACACTCCCAGGACAGGTACAGCACGGGGTTAGATACAGAGTAAAGCTCCCTCTACACTGTCCCCATCAAACACTCCCAGGACAGGTACAGCACGGGGTTAGATACAGAGTAAAGCTCCCTCTACACTGTCCCCATCAAACACTCCCAGGACAGGTACAGCACGGGGTTAGATACAGAGTAAAGCTCCCTCTACACTGTCCCCATCAAACACTCCCAGGACAGGTACAGCACGGGGTTAGATACAGAGTAAAGCTCCCTCTACACTGTCCCCATCAAACACTCCCAGGACAGGTACAGCACGGGGTTAGATACAGAGTAAAGCTCCCTCTACACTGTCCCCATCAAACACTCCCAGGACAGGTACAGCACGGGGTTAGATACAGAGTAAAGCTCCCTCTACACTGTCCCCATCAAACACTCCCAGGACAGGTACAGCACGGGGTTAGATACAGAGTAAAGCTCCCTCTACACTGTCCCCATCAAACACTCCCAGGACAGGTACAGCACGGGGTTAGATACAGAGTAAAGCTCCCTCTACACTGTCCCCATCAAACACTCCCAGGACAGGTACAGCACGGGGTTAGATACAGAGTAAAGCTCCCTCTACACTGTCCCCATCAAACACTCCCAGGACAGGTACAGCACGGGGTTAGATACAGAGTAAAGCTCCCTCTACACTGTCCCCATCAAACACTCCCAGGACAGGTACAGCACGGGGTTAGATACAGAGTAAAGCTCCCTCTACACTGTCCCCATCAAACACTCCCAGGACAGGTACAGCACGGGGTTAGATACAGAGTAAAGCTCCCTCTACACTGTCCCCATCAAACACTCCCAGGACAGGTACAGCACGGGGTTAGATACAGAGTAAAGCTCCCTCTACACTGTCCCCATCAAACACTCCCAGGACAGGTACAGCACGGGGTTAGATACAGAGTAAAGCTCCCTCTACACTGTCCCCATCAAACACTCCCAGGACAGGTACAGCACGGGGTTAGATACAGAGTAAAGCTCCCTCTACACTGTCCCCATCAAACACTCCCAGGACAGGTACAGCACGGGGTTAGATACAGAGTAAAGCTCCCTCTACACTGTCCCCATCAAACACTCCCAGGACAGGTACAGCACGGGGTTAGATACAGAGTAAAGCTCCCTCTACACTGTCCCCATCAAACACTCCCAGGACAGGTACAGCACGGGGTTAGATACAGAGTAAAGCTCCCTCTACACTGTCCCCATCAAACACTCCCAGGACAGGTACAGCACGGGGTTAGATACAGAGTAAAGCTCCCTCTACACTGTCCCCATCAAACACTCCCAGGACAGGTACAGCACGGGGTTAGATACAGAGTAAAGCTCCCTCTACACTGTCCCCATCAAACACTCCCAGGACAGGTACAGCACGGGGTTAGATACAGAGTAAAGCTCCCTCTACACTGTCCCCATCAAACACTCCCAGGACAGGTACAGCACGGGGTTAGATACAGAGTAAAGCTCCCTCTACACTGTCCCCATCAAACACTCCCAGGACAGGTACAGCACGGGGTTAGATACAGAGTAAAGCTCCCTCTACACTGTCCCCATCAAACACTCCCAGGACAGGTACAGCACGGGGTTAGATACAGAGTAAAGCTCCCTCTACACTGTCCCCATCAAACACTCCCAGGACAGGTACAGCACGGGGTTAGATACAGAGTAAAGCTCCCTCTACACTGTCCCCATCAAACACTCCCAGGACAGGTACAGCACGGGGTTAGATACAGAGTAAAGCTCCCTCTACACTGTCCCCATCAAACACTCCCAGGACAGGTACAGCACGGGGTTAGATACAGAGTAAAGCTCCCTCTACACTGTCCCCATCAAACACTCCCAGGACAGGTACAGCACGGGGTTAGATACAGAGTAAAGCTCCCTCTACACTGTCCCCATCAAACACTCCCAGGACAGGTACAGCACGGGGTTAGATACAGAGTAAAGCTCCCTCTACACTGTCCCCATCAAACACTCCCAGGACAGGTACAGCACGGGGTTAGATACAGAGTAAAGCTCCCTCTACACTGTCCCCATCAAACACTCCCAGGACAGGTACAGCACGGGGTTAGATACAGAGTAAAGCTCCCTCTACACTGTCCCCATCAAACACTCCCAGGACAGGTACAGCACGGGGTTAGATACAGAGTAAAGCTCCCTCTACACTGTCCCCATCAAACACTCCCAGGACAGGTACAGCACGGGGTTAGATACAGAGTAAAGCTCCCTCTACACTGTCCCCATCAAACACTCCCAGGACAGGTACAGCACGGGGTTAGATACAGAGTAAAGCTCCCTCTACACTGTCCCCATCAAACACTCCCAGGACAGGTACAGCACGGGGTTAGATACAGAGTAAAGCTCCCTCTACACTGTCCCCATCAAACACTCCCAGGACAGGTACAGCACGGGGTTAGATACAGAGTAAAGCTCCCTCTACACTGTCCCCATCAAACACTCCCAGGACAGGTACAGCACGGGGTTAGATACAGAGTAAAGCTCCCTCTACACTGTCCCCATCAAACACTCCCAGGACAGGTACAGCACGGGGTTAGATACAGAGTAAAGCTCCCTCTACACTGTCCCCATCAAACACTCCCAGGACAGGTACAGCACGGGGTTAGATACAGAGTAAAGCTCCCTCTACACTGTCCCCATCAAACACTCCCAGGACAGGTACAGCACGGGGTTAGATACAGAGTAAAGCTCCCTCTACACTGTCCCCATCAAACACTCCCAGGACAGGTACAGCACGGGGTTAGATACAGAGTAAAGCTCCCTCTACACTGTCCCCATCAAACACTCCCAGGACAGGTACAGCACGGGGTTAGATACAGAGTAAAGCTCCCTCTACACTGTCCCCATCAAACACTCCCAGGACAGGTACAGCACGGGGTTAGATACAGAGTAAAGCTCCCTCTACACTGTCCCCATCAAACACTCCCAGGACAGGTACAGCACGGGGTTAGATACAGAGTAAAGCTCCCTCTACACTGTCCCCATCAAACACTCCCAGGACAGGTACAGCACGGGGTTAGATACAGAGTAAAGCTCCCTCTACACTGTCCCCATCAAACACTCCCAGGACAGGTACAGCACGGGGTTAGATACAGAGTAAAGCTCCCTCTACACTGTCCCCATCAAACACTCCCAGGACAGGTACAGCACGGGGTTAGATACAGAGTAAAGCTCCCTCTACACTGTCCCCATCAAACACTCCCAGGACAGGTACAGCACGGGGTTAGATACAGAGTAAAGCTCCCTCTACACTGTCCCCATCAAACACTCCCAGGACAGGTACAGCACGGGGTTAGATACAGAGTAAAGCTCCCTCTACACTGTCCCCATCAAACACTCCCAGGACAGGTACAGCACGGGGTTAGATACAGAGTAAAGCTCCCTCTACACTGTCCCCATCAAACACTCCCAGGACAGGTACAGCACGGGGTTAGATACAGAGTAAAGCTCCCTCTACACTGTCCCCATCAAACACTCCCAGGACAGGTACAGCACGGGGTTAGATACAGAGTAAAGCTCCCTCTACACTGTCCCCATCAAACACTCCCAGGACAGGTACAGCACGGGGTTAGATACAGAGTAAAGCTCCCTCTACACTGTCCCCATCAAACACTCCCAGGACAGGTACAGCACGGGGTTAGATACAGAGTAAAGCTCCCTCTACACTGTCCCCATCAAACACTCCCAGGACAGGTACAGCACGGGGTTAGATACAGAGTAAAGCTCCCTCTACACTGTCCCCATCAAACACTCCCAGGACAGGTACAGCACGGGGTTAGATACAGAGTAAAGCTCCCTCTACACTGTCCCCATCAAACACTCCCAGGACAGGTACAGCACGGGGTTAGATACAGAGTAAAGCTCCCTCTACACTGTCCCCATCAAACACTCCCAGGACAGGTACAGCACGGGGTTAGATACAGAGTAAAGCTCCCTCTACACTGTCCCCATCAAACACTCCCAGGACAGGTACAGCACGGGGTTAGATACAGAGTAAAGCTCCCTCTACACTGTCCCCATCAAACACTCCCAGGACAGGTACAGCACGGGGTTAGATACAGAGTAAAGCTCCCTCTACACTGTCCCCATCAAACACTCCCAGGACAGGTACAGCACGGGGTTAGATACAGAGTAAAGCTCCCTCTACACTGTCCCCATCAAACACTCCCAGGACAGGTACAGCACGGGGTTAGATACAGAGTAAAGCTCCCTCTACACTGTCCCCATCAAACACTCCCAGGACAGGTACAGCACGGGGTTAGATACAGAGTAAAGCTCCCTCTACACTGTCCCCATCAAACACTCCCAGGACAGGTACAGCACGGGGTTAGATACAGAGTAAAGCTCCCTCTACACTGTCCCCATCAAACACTCCCAGGACAGGTACAGCACGGGGTTAGATACAGAGTAAAGCTCCCTCTACACTGTCCCCATCAAACACTCCCAGGACAGGTACAGCACGGGGTTAGATACAGAGTAAAGCTCCCTCTACACTGTCCCCATCAAACACTCCCAGGACAGGTACAGCACGGGGTTAGATACAGAGTAAAGCTCCCTCTACACTGTCCCCATCAAACACTCCCAGGACAGGTACAGCACGGGGTTAGATACAGAGTAAAGCTCCCTCTACACTGTCCCCATCAAACACTCCCAGGACAGGTACAGCACGGGGTTAGATACAGAGTAAAGCTCCCTCTACACTGTCCCCATCAAACACTCCCAGGACAGGTACAGCACGGGGTTAGATACAGAGTAAAGCTCCCTCTACACTGTCCCCATCAAACACTCCCAGGACAGGTACAGCACGGGGTTAGATACAGAGTAAAGCTCCCTCTACACTGTCCCCATCAAACACTCCCAGGACAGGTACAGCACGGGGTTAGATACAGAGTAAAGCTCCCTCTACACTGTCCCCATCAAACACTCCCAGGACAGGTACAGCACGGGGTTAGATACAGAGTAAAGCTCCCTCTACACTGTCCCCATCAAACACTCCCAGGACAGGTACAGCACGGGGTTAGATACAGAGTAAAGCTCCCTCTACACTGTCCCCATCAAACACTCCCAGGACAGGTACAGCACGGGGTTAGATACAGAGTAAAGCTCCCTCTACACTGTCCCCATCAAACACTCCCAGGACAGGTACAGCACGGGGTTAGATACAGAGTAAAGCTCCCTCTACACTGTCCCCATCAAACACTCCCAGGACAGGTACAGCACGGGGTTAGATACAGAGTAAAGCTCCCTCTACACTGTCCCCATCAAACACTCCCAGGACAGGTACAGCACGGGGTTAGATACAGAGTAAAGCTCCCTCTACACTGTCCCCATCAAACACTCCCAGGACAGGTACAGCACGGGGTTAGATACAGAGTAAAGCTCCCTCTACACTGTCCCCATCAAACACTCCCAGGACAGGTACAGCACGGGGTTAGATACAGAGTAAAGCTCCCTCTACACTGTCCCCATCAAACACTCCCAGGACAGGTACAGCACGGGGTTAGATACAGAGTAAAGCTCCCTCTACACTGTCCCCATCAAACACTCCCAGGACAGGTACAGCACGGGGTTAGATACAGAGTAAAGCTCCCTCTACACTGTCCCCATCAAACACTCCCAGGACAGGTACAGCACGGGGTTAGATACAGAGTAAAGCTCCCTCTACACTGTCCCCATCAAACACTCCCAGGACAGGTACAGCACGGGGTTAGATACAGAGTAAAGCTCCCTCTACACTGTCCCCATCAAACACTCCCAGGACAGGTACAGCACGGGGTTAGATACAGAGTAAAGCTCCCTCTACACTGTCCCCATCAAACACTCCCAGGACAGGTACAGCACGGGGTTAGATACAGAGTAAAGCTCCCTCTACACTGTCCCCATCAAACACTCCCAGGACAGGTACAGCACGGGGTTAGATACAGAGTAAAGCTCCCTCTACACTGTCCCCATCAAACACTCCCAGGACAGGTACAGCACGGGGTTAGATACAGAGTAAAGCTCCCTCTACACTGTCCCCATCAAACACTCCCAGGACAGGTACAGCACGGGGTTAGATACAGAGTAAAGCTCCCTCTACACTGTCCCCATCAAACACTCCCAGGACAGGTACAGCACGGGGTTAGATACAGAGTAAAGCTCCCTCTACACTGTCCCCATCAAACACTCCCAGGACAGGTACAGCACGGGGTTAGATACAGAGTAAAGCTCCCTCTACACTGTCCCCATCAAACACTCCCAGGACAGGTACAGCACGGGGTTAGATACAGAGTAAAGCTCCCTCTACACTGTCCCCATCAAACACTCCCAGGACAGGTACAGCACGGGGTTAGATACAGAGTAAAGCTCCCTCTACACTGTCCCCATCAAACACTCCCAGGACAGGTACAGCACGGGGTTAGATACAGAGTAAAGCTCCCTCTACACTGTCCCCATCAAACACTCCCAGGACAGGTACAGCACGGGGTTAGATACAGAGTAAAGCTCCCTCTACACTGTCCCCATCAAACACTCCCAGGACAGGTACAGCACGGGGTTAGATACAGAGTAAAGCTCCCTCTACACTGTCCCCATCAAACACTCCCAGGACAGGTACAGCACGGGGTTAGATACAGAGTAAAGCTCCCTCTACACTGTCCCCATCAAACACTCCCAGGACAGGTACAGCACGGGGTTAGATACAGAGTAAAGCTCCCTCTACACTGTCCCCATCAAACACTCCCAGGACAGGTACAGCACGGGGTTAGATACAGAGTAAAGCTCCCTCTACACTGTCCCCATCAAACACTCCCAGGACAGGTACAGCACGGGGTTAGATACAGAGTAAAGCTCCCTCTACACTGTCCCCATCAAACACTCCCAGGACAGGTACAGCACGGGGTTAGATACAGAGTAAAGCTCCCTCTACACTGTCCCCATCAAACACTCCCAGGACAGGTACAGCACGGGGTTAGATACAGAGTAAAGCTCCCTCTACACTGTCCCCATCAAACACTCCCAGGACAGGTACAGCACGGGGTTAGATACAGAGTAAAGCTCCCTCTACACTGTCCCCATCAAACACTCCCAGGACAGGTACAGCACGGGGTTAGATACAGAGTAAAGCTCCCTCTACACTGTCCCCATCAAACACTCCCAGGACAGGTACAGCACGGGGTTAGATACAGAGTAAAGCTCCCTCTACACTGTCCCCATCAAACACTCCCAGGACAGGTACAGCACGGGGTTAGATACAGAGTAAAGCTCCCTCTACACTGTCCCCATCAAACACTCCCAGGACAGGTACAGCACGGGGTTAGATACAGAGTAAAGCTCCCTCTACACTGTCCCCATCAAACACTCCCAGGACAGGTACAGCACGGGGTTAGATACAGAGTAAAGCTCCCTCTACACTGTCCCCATCAAACACTCCCAGGACAGGTACAGCACGGGGTTAGATACAGAGTAAAGCTCCCTCTACACTGTCCCCATCAAACACTCCCAGGACAGGTACAGCACGGGGTTAGATACAGAGTAAAGCTCCCTCTACACTGTCCCCATCAAACACTCCCAGGACAGGTACAGCACGGGGTTAGATACAGAGTAAAGCTCCCTCTACACTGTCCCCATCAAACACTCCCAGGACAGGTACAGCACGGGGTTAGATACAGAGTAAAGCTCCCTCTACACTGTCCCCATCAAACACTCCCAGGACAGGTACAGCACGGGGTTAGATACAGAGTAAAGCTCCCTCTACACTGTCCCATCAAACACTCCCAGGACAGGTACAGCACGGGGTTAGATACAGAGTAAAGCTCCCTCTACACTGTCCCCATCAAACACTCCCAGGACAGGTACAGCACGGGGTTAGATACAGAGTAAAGCTCCCTCTACACTGTCCCCATCAAACACTCCCAGGACAGGTACAGCACGGGGTTAGATACAGAGTAAAGCTCCCTCTACACTGTCCCCATCAAACACTCCCAGGACAGGTACAGCACGGGGTTAGATACAGAGTAAAGCTCCCTCTACACTGTCCCCATCAAACACTCCCAGGACAGGTACAGCACGGGGTTAGATACAGAGTAAAGCTCCCTCTACACTGTCCCCATCAAACACTCCCAGGACAGGTACAGCACGGGGTTAGATACAGAGTAAAGCTCCCTCTACACTGTCCCCATCAAACACTCCCAGGACAGGTACAGCACGGGGTTAGATACAGAGTAAAGCTCCCTCTACACTGTCCCCATCAAACACTCCCAGGACAGGTACAGCACGGGGTTAGATACAGAGTAAATCTCCCTCTACACTGTCCCCATCAAACACTCCCAGGACAGGTACAGCACGGGGTTAGATACAGAGTAAAGCTCCCTCTACACTGTCCCCATCAAACACTCCCAGGACAGGTACAGCACGGGGTTAGATACAGAGTAAAGCTCCCTCTACACTGTCCCCATCAAACACTCCCAGGACAGGTACAGCACGGGGTTAGATACAGAGTAAAGCTCCTCTACACTGTCCCCATCAAACACTCCCAGGACAGGTACAGCACGGGGTTAGATACAGAGTAAAGCTCCCTCTACACTGTCCCCATCAAACACTCCCAGGACAGGTACAGCACGGGGTTAGATACAGAGTAAAGCTCCCTCTACACTGTCCCCATCAAACACTCCCAGGACAGGTACAGCACGGGGTTAGATACAGAGTAAAGCTCCCTCTACACTGTCCCCATCAAACACTCCCAGGACAGGTACAGCACGGGGTTAGATACAGAGTAAAGCTCCCTCTACACTGTCCCCATCAAACACTCCCAGGACAGGTACAGCACGGGGTTAGATACAGAGTAAAGCTCCCTCTACACTGTCCCCATCAAACACTCCCAGGACAGGTACAGCACGGGGTTAGATACAGAGTAAAGCTCCCTCTACACTGTCCCCATCAAACACTCCCAGGACAGGTACAGCACGGGGTTAGATACAGAGTAAAGCTCCCTCTACACTGTCCCCATCAAACACTCCCAGGACAGGTACAGCACGGGGTTAGATACAGAGTAAAGCTCCCTCTACACTGTCCCCATCAAACACTCCCAGGACAGGTACAGCACGGGGTTAGATACAGAGTAAAGCTCCCTCTACACTGTCCCCATCAAACACTCCCAGGACAGGTACAGCACGGGGTTAGATACAGAGTAAAGCTCCCTCTACACTGTCCCCATCAAACACTCCCAGGACAGGTACAGCACGGGGTTAGATACAGAGTAAAGCTCCCTCTACACTGTCCCCATCAAACACTCCCAGGACAGGTACAGCACGGGGTTAGATACAGAGTAAAGCTCCCTCTACACTGTCCCCATCAAACACTCCCAGGACAGGTACAGCACGGGGTTAGATACAGAGTAAAGCTCCCTCTACACTGTCCCCATCAAACACTCCCAGGACAGGTACAGCACGGGGTTAGATACAGAGTAAAGCTCCCTCTACACTGTCCCCATCAAACACTCCCAGGACAGGTACAGCACGGGGTTAGATACAGAGTAAAGCTCCCTCTACACTGTCCCCATCAAACACTCCCAGGACAGGTACAGCACGGGGTTAGATACAGAGTAAAGCTCCCTCTACACTGTCCCCATCAAACACTCCCAGGACAGGTACAGCACGGGGTTAGATACAGAGTAAAGCTCCCTCTACACTGTCCCCATCAAACACTCCCAGGACAGGTACAGCACGGGGTTAGATACAGAGTAAAGCTCCCTCTACACTGTCCCCATCAAACACTCCCAGGACAGGTACAGCACGGGGTTAGATACAGAGTAAAGCTCCCTCTACACTGTCCCCATCAAACACTCCCAGGACAGGTACAGCACGGGGTTAGATACAGAGTAAAGCTCCCTCTACACTGTCCCCATCAAACACTCCCAGGACAGGTACAGCACGGGGTTAGATACAGAGTAAAGCTCCCTCTACACTGTCCCCATCAAACACTCCCAGGACAGGTACAGCACGGGGTTAGATACAGAGTAAAGCTCCCTCTACACTGTCCCCATCAAACACTCCCAGGACAGGTACAGCACGGGGTTAGATACAGAGTAAAGCTCCCTCTACACTGTCCCCATCAAACACTCCCAGGACAGGTACAGCACGGGGTTAGATACAGAGTAAAGCTCCCTCTACACTGTCCCCATCAAACACTCCCAGGACAGGTACAGCACGGGGTTAGATACAGAGTAAAGCTCCCTCTACACTGTCCCATCAAACACTCCCAGGACAGGTACAGCACGGGGTTAGATACAGAGTAAAGCTCCCTCTACACTGTCCCCATCAAACACTCCCAGGACAGGTACAGCACGGGGTTAGATACAGAGTAAAGCTCCCTCTACACTGTCCCCATCAAACACTCCCAGGACAGGTACAGCACGGGGTTAGATACAGAGTAAAGCTCCCTCTACACTGTCCCCATCAAACACTCCCAGGACAGGTACAGCACGGGGTTAGATACAGAGTAAAGCTCCCTCTACACTGTCCCCATCAAACACTCCCAGGACAGGTACAGCACGGGGTTAGATACAGAGTAAAGCTCCTCTACACTGTCCCCATCAAACACTCCAGGACAGGTACAGCACGGGGTTAGATACAGAGTAAAGCTTCCTCTACACTGTCCCCATCAAACACTCCCAGGACAGGTACAGCACGGGGTTAGATACAGAGTAAAGCTCCCTCTACACTGTCCCCATCAAACACTCCCAGGACAGGTACAGCACGGGGTTAGATACAGAGTAAAGCTCCCTCTACACTGTCCCATCAACACTCCAGGACAGGTACAGCACGGGGTTAGATACAGAGTAAAGCTCCCTCTACACTGTCCCCATCAAACACTCCCAGGACAGGTACAGCACGGGGTTAGATACAGAGTAAAGCTCCCTCTACACTGTCCCCATCAAACACTCCCAGGACAGGTACAGCACGGGGTTAGATACAGAGTAAAGCTCCCTCTACACTGTCCCATCAAACACTCCCAGGACAGGTACAGCACGGGGTTAGATACAGAGTAAAGCTCCCTCTACACTGTCCCCATCAAACACTCCCAGGACAGGTACAGCACGGGGTTAGATACAGAGTAAAGCTCCCTCTACACTCCCCATCAAACACTCCCAGGACAGGTACAGCACGGGGTTAGATACAGAGTAAAGCTCCCTCTACACTGTCCCCATCAAACACTCACAGGACAGGTACAGCACGGGGTTAGATACAGAGTAAAGCTCCCTCTACACTGTCCCCATCAAAACTCCCAGGACAGGTACAGCACGGGGTTAGATACAGAGTAAAGCTCCCTACACTGTCCCCATCAAACACTCCCAGGACAGGTACAGCACGGGGTTAGATACAGAGTAAAGCTCCCTCTACACTGTCCCATCAAACACTCCCAGGACAGGTACAGCACGGGGTTAGATACAGAGTAAAGCTCCCTCTACACTGTCCCCATCAAACACTCCCAGGACAGGTACAGCACGGGGTTAGATACAGAGTAAAGCTCCCTCTACACTGTCCCCATCAAACACTCCCAGGACAGGTACAGCACGGGGTTAGATACAGAGTAAAGCTCCCTCTACACTGTCCCCATCAAACACTCCCAGGACAGGTACAGCACGGGGTTAGATACAGAGTAAAGCTCCCTCTACACTGTCCCATCAAACACTCCCAGGACAGGTACAGCACGGGGTTAGATACAGAGTAAAGCTCCTCTACACTGTCCCCATCAAACACTCCCAGGACAGGTACAGCACGGGGTTAGATACAGAGTAAAGCTCCCTCTACACTGTCCCATCAAACACTCCCAGGATAGGTATAGCACAGGGGTAGGTACAGAGTAAATGCCCTCTACACTGTCCCCATCAAACACTCCCAGGACAGGTACAGCACGGGGTTAGATACAGAGTAAAGCTCCCTCTACACTGTCCCCATCAAACACTCCCAGGACAGGTACAGCACGGGTTAGATACAGAGTAAAGCTCCCTCTACACTGTCCCATCAAACACTCCCAGGACAGGTACAGCACGGGGTTAGATACAGAGTAAAGCTC